>NW_019384458.1:761564-770953 GCF_000671375.1 Centruroides sculpturatus
GCGATCTTTTGATTATAAATAGAAGTTTTACTATTTATTGGTCTACAATTCAAATTGCCTATATATTAAAAATTGTAACCCGGCATTGTGACAATGTCACAATAATACACATTTGATTTTTAATCATTTTTTTAAATCTAACATTTTAAATAATTAAAAAAGAAATTTTTAAATGATTAAAATTTTATTCCGAGTAAGTAAATAATACAAAGCTCTATAAAATTTACTAACGTTTAATTGATTAATTTAAACATTTAATTAATTCTCTTGTATTAAAATATTATCTTCCAGTTAATAATTTAGTATAAAATTTAATACTTTAGCAGCGATATTTAATTAAATAATTTAATGTTGTTTTGGTCTTGAGTGTGTGCATAAACGAAACTAAGTTTGTAAAATGCGCATTATTGAAATCAAAGACTAGGTAAGTTCAATATTAGTTTCTTTATTAAACACTGTCAAAAGAATAAGTCAGTCATCAGGTCGATATCCACCTCTAGGGGTGGTCAATAGGATATTTTTGGGGTCGATAGTGAATAGATTTCGCGGGTCTTTTTCATTAAAAATTATTGACCCAATGGGTTATACGAAAGATCGGGATGCTGTAAATTTGAACACTAAGTAGAGTCGTGTATATGAAAATCGAATGTATATTATTGTCATATCATCACAATTTTTAATCATATTTTAATTTTAAAAAATCACGTGATTTTCGGTCACAACCGGACGTTCATATATCGTTTATAAATAGTTAATCGGGTCTCCGTCTCCTTAGCTTTCAATATCTGGTTTCAATTTTCATCCAGCTAACTCCTCGAGATTAACAAAAGACGGACAGACGGACGATAATGGGCATTAATAATAAATAAATAATTTTTTTTAAGCTATTAGGAAGAAAAGAAGAGGAAGGGGTCGATGAAAAAATCGAGGGATTTTCAAAAGTTTGGTGATCCTGATCTAAATGTTAAATTTCGTGTAATTTATATAAAAATTAAACCGTTTTATGTTGTATAAGTTCTAAAATATAATAACTTATTTACTATTCTTTTAATAATACTTTAAGTAATTTAATAGCTTAAGTTATATTTAACAAAAACTGTATCAATAAAACTAAAAATTGTGTGAGTAGCAGACAATTTTAAATAACACGAAACTATTGTCTAAAGCATGATTTAAGATGTATTTTTTATTTGTGTATTTGGTTTCTGTGTAACGCTTCAATAGGGGTAATTCTACATGATTTAACAGAATAATTGAATTAAAAAAAGAGAACCTATCAAGAAAATTATATACTCATTTTTCAAATAAAAATAATTTTTGCATTTATTAATAACCGAATGAATGCATTTAAATATAAAGAAAACGAGCAAAAAGTATTGTGACATTGTTGGTCACAATGCCAAGCTGCAATTTTTAATTTACTTAATTTAAAATATATGCTCTCCACCTCAAATTAATAGTGTTTTGTCCCTGTAAATCGTACTTTTGTAGAGAAAATTTTTGAATTGAAATCATGTGATTTCCGGTCTGTACTGAAAGTTTGTATATAGTTAATCGGGACCTTATGCCCTTAACCTTTCTATATCTGGTCTCGACTTTGAGGATAATTGTAATCCAAATACTTGATATTAGATTTAAAAATTACAATTCAAATAAAACAAAATATATTTATTATAAAAAAGTATTTCCGTAATTAAAAAATAAGATATTTAATAATCTTAAATAAAATGAATGTTTAAAATTAAGAAATATACGTATGAAAATTATCGATTACTTCTATCCTCAAGATCTTAATAGAATTAAGAAAATAAATATATGATATGATAAATAAAATATAATACAAGGTTAAGGTAAATTAACAAAAATGATTAAACGAATAATTCATATATAAAAGTCAATAAAATAATTTATGTTTGTAGCACGCTATTTGTAGATAAGACTGTGAAACCTCCCTATTTTAAAGGTAAGCTACGGAGTGCAGACCCTATAGTGTTTTAATATTTTGATATCTGTTCAGTAAATAGGGAGATAGCAGTATTAAAAATAAAAAAGTTAAATTATACGAACCTTTATTTGTAAAAATCCTACTCCAAAAAGTAAAAATCCCATTTTTTAAACACACCACAGATCCCTTAAACTAGTATCTGGATCTCACAGGGGTTCACGGACCACCTCATGGGAGAGATTGTTCTAATTATTTATCTTCATACAGGAACCACAGATTCATCATCATCGTCGAATGATTCCTCATAGTATATTTTTAAAATTAAATAAGGAAAGAGTTAATTAAGCTTATATTCTATCATATTCATCATCAGCATCAACTTTAAGGGTTTGTTCTAATCCCTATTCATTTGACGAATATGTCAGAATGAAATTGTAATTCACCTTTTTGCATTAATTTATTAAAAATACAAAGTTTTAGAGGTCGGATTCGAGTCCCGATCAAGTCAAACTTTTACGAATGACAGACCTTACTTGCCATCCGACAGTGCCTATGGAAACTAGCTCCTATTTAAGTGTTAACTGTATACTAACTTCCGATCTAGACCGGAAGTCACGTGATTTCAATTCAAAAATTTGTCCCAGGAGGAGTTACATAGATAACCGGCACGATTCTATTGTTATCGGGAAAAGTATGATTTACAGGGACAAGACATTACTAATTTGAAATGGAGAGCATATATTTTAAATAAAATAAATTAAAATTTATTATTAAAACTTGTACCCCGGAATTGTGATTATGCCACAATAATTTTTGCATTAAATTACGTTAATCAGTAATTAAATTTTGCGATAAAACTGTAATTTCGTACTAGCAAATTCGGGTAATTTCGGATATTTCTGTATCAATTTTATACCTATTTTGAGAAGGAAAACTGTTATAAACTTCTGAAAAGTTGCAGTAAGATGCCGATAAAAGTGAAGAGTTGGCAGAGATAACTGACAAGTTGGATCATTACTCGAGATCTTCGAGATTTAAACCATTCAAAGTAAAAAAAATAACGAAAAAGTAAAGAAAAATACACGCAAATTGATAAAATATTATTGAATAAATACACGCAAATTAATAAAATATTTATTGAAGTATCATATAATAAAATTACACTAAAATAAAGTCGAGTTTTCGCAACGTTTTTCTAGGGTAGCAGCTCAAGTACAGGTTAAAAAAATGGAATTTTAAGGAATTTTTTAAAATAAATTAGGCATTTTATAAAAATTTGTAAACACGACTTCACTCAATTATTAAATTTCGTAACATAACTACAACTATTTGCCGTATATTTAAATAGAGTTAGTAAATCGATTGATTTTAAGTCTAAGGATTAAGAGTGAAATGATTAATGAGGAAGAGAAACTTTTCTTGAATCTTAATAAATATGACATGAAAAATTGCTAATCTTAACAAATGTGACGGAATGGTGAAACATCAAATGCACATTTCTTTCTTTTATATATATAATTTTTTTTTTATTCATGTCGATTTTATTCTGGAGTAAGCGAAATTATTTTAGAAAATACTCGAAATTATTCAATTCTACAAAATTTATGAATTTGGCAATAAAAAAAAATTATATATTTTTCAAATTCAATGATTTATTTCTAATACGTAAAATTTTCATGGAAAAAAAGAAAAATGTTTGAATTAATTTATCACAAAATTAATATGATGCTAATTTAAAAAGAATTCCGGCGAGTGCGTAACTTTCCTGGCAAGAGTTAAAGTCGCGTGTGGTGCCCTGTGTTATAAGGTTTTATTTAAAAACCTGTATATTATTAATCACAACATAGCGAAAAGCTTAATTTTGAGGGTAGAGATGAGTTTTAGAAAAAATTGTGCACTAATAACGAGTAAAATAGTCATTAAATTCGACACGTGACTCTCATCTCTATCTCCCCACCTCGTCGTCTTTTAACCACCAAAATTTAACAGCATAAATTTCCATAATACACAAACTTCCCCGCAAAATTTTAGAAAATTTTGACAAAAGGTACAGGAGTTATTAAGCTTTAAAGTGGGTAAAGAAAATCGTGCCCTCCACATACATATGGGGAAAAAACCCCTCAAATTTTAAAAAATTTCTCGACATTTTAAGATCCCCAAGTCCAAAATGTAAACTTTTTGGGTTCATATTTTACCTTCTGTTATACAAAACAGAAGGAAAGTAGAAAATTAAATCAAGGAAACATTATAACTCAGATAACGAAAAAGATGTCCATTGATACGGCTCGGTTTCACACTAAACTGACGTTTTGTATACGAAATATTTTTCTCTCTCCTCATCCTCTATTGCAGCATCTTCGGATTTTTAAATTTATATCTTCAATCTATAAAATGGTTTTTCAAACGAAAGGTTTTCAGTAGATTCCGAATAGAAGAGAATTGGAATATAAAAATATCTGTAGATGTTCTTGCAATTTTTATAGGATTGTCAAAAATGTTTCCGGTGGAAATACATTTCTCACAATTTTCTCTCTGTAATTTTAAAGAGTATTTTTATTGACGATATTAATATGGATACATGTAAATTGGAGGATGTTACTTTTATGATTTCTTACATGTAATTTATGAGCATTTTTGTTTTATTGTTGTAATGAAAATACGTTACTTTTGAAAAAATACTATCGATTATTTTCATTTGTAAGAAAATACAGTACATCGAGGAAAAAATATATTTTTTTAAGCCTTTATTTAAAAAA
This sequence comes from Centruroides sculpturatus, assembly GCF_000671375.1. NCBI lineage: Eukaryota > Metazoa > Arthropoda > Arachnida > Scorpiones > Buthidae > Centruroides > Centruroides sculpturatus. The sequence goes on from NW_019384458.1 coordinate 766,266, forward strand.
AATTAGTAGAATGTAAGAAATTTTGATACTACAGAATTCTATTATCAAAAATTTTTTAACAACTAAACACACTTTTAGCCCACTACTGAACACTAGACGTGGGTTCGCATCTCAAGCTGGCAAGTCGAGTTGTCAGAGTTTTCTTCACTATTGTCATGTCTAGAGGACCAGTTTCCCCCATAGAAAGTCCTCCCGAAGCACATTAGCCACGTGTCGCGTTGCAGTATATAAAACACAACATACACAGGTGTGTGGACTTATATGTATACTATTAAATATGTTCAACAACATCATTTTGTAAATTATCATGACTTTTAAAATCATTTGCAATCAAAAATTCTCAGGAAAATTTATATAGATTATTCTGAAATCAATGAAATCAAATTTTTTTGTGAATATTTAGTGAATTATTTACAGGTCTATGAATTAAATGAACATCCAAATTCATCAAAAGTAATTTAATTGTTTTAATTTCTTGATATTTAAATTTTTTTTAAGCTCTTAACTTACATGTGCACATTTCTTGATTAAAGTTTGATTAATTATAATTTAACTATAGAAATTACTCAATTTTATTTACAGAATGATGTTAATTTTATATAATTTATGAATTACAAAACTCAGTCCAAATTAAATAAGTAAATTTTCTTAATTTATATAAACATTTTCCAAATTAAAAATGTGCTTACTTGAAAACAGGCTCTTTTTATATTTGCATAAATTTAGCTTTTATAAAACAAATTTTCTTCTTTGCAAAGTGAGAGTTTCTCCCTTCACTTTGTATTTTCTTAATCATTTGAAATTGTTCTTGGAAATAAAATAAATGAATTAAATTTTAAGAATGATATTTTATTTAAGTGCACGGTTCTTGATTTCTTCATTAATTTTAAAGGCTATAGAAATCAACAAACAAAAACACAATCCTAAGATTCAAATACGTTGCTTCAATTTCTAAAATTTCATATAGCAAACATCATTTTATTAAAAATTCAGGAAAAGTTTTAATAATAAACTATGTTAAGTGCAATTGTTACAGAACTAGTTTAAAATTATAAAATTATTATTTTTTATTTTTACAAATATAGAATATTTATATATAAATAATGTGAAAAATAGTACAATTTTTCAAACAAAATGTGATTTATTGTTGAAAGACAGTGGCTTTCATTCTGTTTTTATTCATTTGATCTTGGTCAAATTGGAGATTTGGTTCTGAAATATAAAAAAAGAAATAATTAAAAATAATAAATAATATAACAACTTAAAAATTTTTTAAAAAACTATTTAAAAATAGCTACATCCTCATCATAAAAGAAATAATCATGAATATATTTTTTCCATAAGATTATGGAATGTTACATACCATAACGTTATGGCCGCATCAGCACAGATGAGGAGAGAAGTGCAACAAAATTACAATTTTAGCCAACAATAAAAACATGTAAATTTTACTTTAACTTTCTTCGTAGACTGTATATATTAACAAATAATAGAACTCTAACACCTTATATAATACAGCCAAATTTATTATCCCAATTCAAACGTTTTTGGACATCTTTAATGCCCTTTTTCAAGAACAAACTAACTACAATCGAATACTGGCTAATTTGTATAAACGATAACTGCATTTTGGAACGCGTATTTAAAAAATTCTTATTGCGCAGACTCGTGCCTTTGTTTACCGTTATAACTACATGCCATAAAATACAAAACCAATAAGATACATCAAACTTTACATAGATGAACATAACATACTTAAACATGCTAAATATAAACAAACACTCGTGACCAATAAATGCCATCTTGCTAATACTATTAATTTGCTCCGTTATATTAGGCTTGATCTCCATGCTTCCGATATTCTACTTGCTTCTCTAAAGTTAATTGCTGTTCCTTCTTGATTACTTTTACAAATATGCCACGCCTCTGCATATTTTAGATGCCGTTTTTAGTGAATTTTTTGTATTAACTTTGCCTTATCCCACTCAGCTGTGACTTCTGTAGGGTCTGCTAGGATGTATGTTGCTAGCGCTGTGGCTGGCTACTCATTCCTTATGTTTCTTTTGTGATCTATCATTCTTTCTTTGAGCGATCTTCTTGTAGCCCCAATATAGAATAGCTCTTTTTGCTGCCTTTTATCTGTTATTGGAACTCTGTATACTCTGGGAAGCAGGTTTCCGTCTATCTCGTCTTTGTCTGTTCTTAACATTTGATACACTGTTAAATTCCTTTTGTAATTTAGGGCGCTCATAGCAAGAGCACACATGCACTGTAGCAAAATGCAAGACAGAAATGAAGAGCTGCAATACATCAAAAATATAGCAAGGCAATTTGGGGTTAGCATTAAGCCTCTAACCAACAAAACAAAAACAGACACCAAAGAGAGGAATATAAGAAATAATAGGGAAGAGTTTGCACTAATAGAATACAGAGTTCAGTTAAACAATATATACAAAAGAATTGGAGCAACAACGAACAAGAAAATAATTTACAAAAGGAATTCAACAGTGTATCAAATGTTAAGAACAGACAAAGACGAGATAGACGGAAACCTTCTTCCCGGAGTATACAGAGTTCCAATAACAGATAAAAGGCGGCAAAAAGAGCTATTCTATATTGGGGCTACAAGAAGATCGCTCAAAGAAAGAATGATAGAGCACAAAAGAAACATAAGGAATGAGCAGCCAGCCACAGCGCTAGTTAGTTAGTTCGTTCTTGAAAAAGGGCATTAATGATGTCCGAAAACGTTTGAATTGGGATAATAAATTTGGCTGTATCGTATAAGGTGTTAGAGTGCTATTATTTTACTTTAATTCACCAGACTGATAGTAGAAGAACACTACTGCTTGCAGACAATTTATTGCTTTACAGTATCATAATAAATCTTTAAATATTTATGAATAAATATTAAAAAGATTATGTTGATTCTTGATTATTAAAAAAACCACAGAAAAAATAAAAGATTACTGAATAGAACAAAAACGAATAAAACTCTCAGGTTATATTGAATAGGGATGATGAATAAACCTAATCAAGATTAATAGCATATTTGTTATATAGTCAAAGTTTTAAAGAAAGTAAATTCCTTCACCTACATAAAGAAATCAAACATAGAAATTCATTTTTTAAAAACTGTTTATTTCAAAACTAATTTTGAAATGGAAAGAATTTGCTAACATTTTTTGTTTTCTATTTTATAATCAAGAAATAAATAAAAATGCAATAAAGAAGGTAAAATTCAAACATCCAATGGCATTAATTAACAACAAATGTTTTTACAGTCTTAACTGACCATGTTCAGGTTCTACAATGCAAAAAATTTAAAACACAAGATGCAGGATGGAATAAAATACAACTATAAACTAAAGCCACATAAACAAATTTTATCAAACACTTGCATAGCTTTATATTTTAAACTGTTTGCATTCTAGAACCCAAAAACACCAATTTAAAATGATTGAAAATATTTGTTTGTTAAAACTTTGCAGAATTAAAAAAAAAAGGGTCTTGTTTGAATTTACTTCATAATGTTTATGTTTGAAATGAAGGTAAGAAAACTTCCCATAAATTTTTCTCTTACAATTTTAGACCTTTGATTTTTATTTGTTTTTTTTTCTTATATTCTACATATACATAATTTATTTGTAAATATTCAAGAAAATTGAAATTGTGCAAATAATGATAGCAGTGTCATTATTGAACTGCAACTGAAAGTTTCTGTAGATTTATTTTTGCTTAAAAACGAAATGCAAACTACTTTATTTTAGTGACAATGTTATAAAATGATCCATTAGTCATTGTAAATAGAAAAATCTAAAGTAATTGAGTAACATGAAAGAGAAGATTAATTACATTTTATGATCGATATTTTTGATATGATGCAATTACATTAAATTAATGTCTGATAATGTTAAAAAAAATCAAGTAATAGTGACAGTAAAATAAATAAATTCTGCATTTATTCTAACAAACAGCATCCTTTAGTAGTAAGCATTCTTTAACAAACAGCACAGTTGCAAGATAAAAAAAAAGTCAAAAGGTAGTGTCCTCTAATAGTAAATATGCTGTCTATTGCAAGATAAGGCTTATTGTAAAATGAAAAACTGTGAATTCTATTTAGCATTGTCAACACTACCCACTACTAAATTTTTGGTAATATATCAAAATTTACTTAAAGCTATAGGGAAGACAGAGAGAGTTAACTTTCAAAAACATTCTATTCTACTAGCCATTAGTTCGATATCGTTAATACCTGAAGATGTCTATTACATATAGATGAAAATGTTCGTAGAAAGAATTTTTTGTTTGCTTATGAACTGGATATGGTTTATTTGGTGAGTCTTACATAATTAAATACCCAGTTTTTTGAAATACAGTATAATAAAAAATTAGAATTAAAATACAGAGAATTATTAATTCATAAGTTTTACGATAATAATTAACAAAGAACTATACGTGATAAAAAGATTTTAAATGATCCGATTACTTGGCATTGCAGTAAATACATAAAACAAAATGCTTAATTCGAAAAATCGCTTACTCAAGAGAAATGTTTATATTCTCCTAAAAGAACAGCTTTAGATCTACACTTGAAACAAAATCCAGTTCATTTCTGAAAAGATTGGATCGAACAGCTTAAAAATCTTAATTCCAATTACTATAAGATTCCAATATTTGAAATTTCAAAA
>NW_019384459.1:0-37776 GCF_000671375.1 Centruroides sculpturatus
CTTTTACAGGCCGTTAACGAAAGAATTCGACAAATAAAAGAAGACGGACGCCACTATTCGAAAGTGGGAATTACCCTGCCCATTATCGATCACCTGTGGGAGGCTTCTGCCAAAAATCCCGACATTACCGTCGACAGTATTGTGGACGAGATCATGACGTTTTTAGCTGCGGTAATTATATCGATTGTATTGTTGGCTATATGCTCGCCCACCGTGGCTGAGTGGTTAACACCATCCAACACTACTGCCACGCGAAGTTTTCCGGGTTTTCTTCACGTTAGTAACACTTAAATAAGGACCAGTTTCCCGTAGAACGTCTTCTCGATAGGCATTCCCGTGGACGGATGCCCCACCTTCGCTTGGCCGTAAACAAATAAACCGAACCAATAATTTTTGTCTTTTGTAGAAAATACCTGAAATTTTGCAAGTTTGTGTATTAGGAGATCGACGCTATTAAATTTTACTGACGAAAGGTCGAGGGGTGGGGAAATACGGGGGTTAACCGTCGTATGCAGTGGCGCATTATCCTATGGACCAAAAAAAAAACTATTGCCCGGGGCCCCACCGATAAGGAGTCCCAAAGAAATTTTTATAAGAAATTATTTTTCAAAAAAATTTCCTCGAAGAAAAATGTCCGAAATCTACACTGTACTGTACACGGGGACTCCTTATTTAAATTTGCCCGGAAGTCTTTCGACCAGAAAATGGTCGTTTCCGACACGTCGATAATTTTTTATTGTATTTTAGGTTGGCAACATCTTTCTAAATATTGTAACAGTAACATTATTATTACATTTTTAAAATTGAAACGAGGGGGCTTCGGAACTTGGCGGTTTAAGAGTTGCGTCGCCTCCGGATACCGGAGGCCACCTAACTCACGACTGACTTCACCAACTCGTCCCCAATATAGACTATATATAACAAAAATTTGGTAACAATTTTAAATCAGGTGTTTTATAATATAACCTAGATAATAAGAGTATATCTTAATTAATAAATTGCGCAATACGTTGGAGTGGAACGATGCAGCGTGACAACACTAAATATGGGCGATCCTCCGAGGAGAGAATGTTTTCTATGGTAAACCGAAATCCTATTTAGGTGTTAGACGGGCGAAGAAATCCCGAAAAACTCTACTTGGCCAATCCGTTGGCCAGGCGGAAACCGGCCGGCGGTGGTTTATTCACTAGAGGTTACTAGAGCAATTGTATATATTTTTTGGAAAATAAAAAAAATCCAAAGTTCTTAATGACAGTTCGAAGAAATCTTTTTATTTTATTGTTTCAAACTAACAGAAGAGAATCGATTTCAACAGGGTTCTCATTCTCTGGCCTCGGCGGTTTGCTGGAGTGTCTACGAAATTGGGAGACATCCAGACATACAGAAAAGAATTCACCGGGAATTGGATGCGGTATTCGAAAATACAGAAAGAAGAATAAATAAAAACGATTTACAAAGCCTGACTTATTTAGAATGCGTCATTAACGTGAGTATTTAAAAGTATATTTTGTTGACATTAATTCTTAGTTTTGAATTTCGGCTTTTTTAAAATAAATTTCAAAATTTCGTTTGTAAATTGTTCAAAATAGTCACACTTTCTTTAAACGTTTATCGTAATATTTTTTTTTTACTTCAAAATGTACCCACGTTTTAATTTAATTTAATTTAAATGACTTTTTGTATTTAAAGTACACCTTCGATTAACGTACAGTACTAATTGGGGGAACGAATTCCCACTATGGTCGAAACTCCGTTAAATCAAATGTGCTTTAAGAAAAGTATTTTAATAACTGACCNGTATTTTAGGTTGGCAACATCTTTCTAAATATTGTAACAGTAACATTATTATTACATTTTTAAAATTGAAACGAGGGGGCTTCGGAACTTGGCGGTTTAAGAGTTGCGTCGCCTCCGGATACCGGAGGCCACCTAACTCACGACTGACTTCACCAACTCGTCCCCAATATAGACTATATATAACAAAAATTTGGTAACAATTTTAAATCAGGTGTTTTATAATATAACCTAGATAATAAGAGTATATCTTAATTAATAAATTGCGCAATACGTTGGAGTGGAACGATGCAGCGTGACAACACTAAATATGGGCGATCCTCCGAGGAGAGAATGTTTTCTATGGTAAACCGAAATCCTATTTAGGTGTTAGACGGGCGAAGAAATCCCGAAAAACTCTACTTGGCCAATCCGTTGGCCAGGCGGAAACCGGCCGGCGGTGGTTTATTCACTAGAGGTTACTAGAGCAATTGTATATATTTTTTGGAAAATAAAAAAAATCCAAAGTTCTTAATGACAGTTCGAAGAAATCTTTTTATTTTATTGTTTCAAACTAACAGAAGAGAATCGATTTCAACAGGGTTCTCATTCTCTGGCCTCGGCGGTTTGCTGGAGTGTCTACGAAATTGGGAGACATCCAGACATACAGAAAAGAATTCACCGGGAATTGGATGCGGTATTCGAAAATACAGAAAGAAGAATAAATAAAAACGATTTACAAAGCCTGACTTATTTAGAATGCGTCATTAACGTGAGTATTTAAAAGTATATTTTGTTGACATTAATTCTTAGTTTTGAATTTCGGCTTTTTTAAAATAAATTTCAAAATTTCGTTTGTAAATTGTTCAAAATAGTCACACTTTCTTTAAACGTTTATCGTAATATTTTTTTTTTACTTCAAAATGTACCCACGTTTTAATTTAATTTAATTTAAATGACTTTTTGTATTTAAAGTACACCTTCGATTAACGTACAGTACTAATTGGGGGAACGAATTCCCACTATGGTCGAAACTCCGTTAAATCAAATGTGCTTTAAGAAAAGTATTTTAATAACTGACCGAAAACGTTATTGTAATGATCGCCGCCATGGTTAAGTCCTTCCGCAGTGGGAGAAGAACAACGAAGTACGGACGTGGCAGGCAGATCGCGGGTGGAGAGTTAAAGTAAATTATGACGTCACCACTCGGCCCAGCCACACCGGCATAGCTCACTGAGGAGGGACTTCACCATCGCACTGTATAAGTATAAATAAAATGCTGTAATAATATAATGTACTGTACAGTACATTAACAGAATGACGTCGACTCATCGTTTCGACCTTTTAGCATGCTCTATTCGAGAACACGGAAGGTTTTAAATTTTTTCTATGCGACAACTTTTTGTCTGTTAAATCGAGAGTTTAGAGTTTACTTTGTTATATTTTACTTATTTCGGTTAATTTTTCCATTAATGAAATTAAATAAATTAAAAATACGCTATTAAACACTATATTTTTAACATCGGATAGCATTTGAATTATTTTGATAAAGAAATAAAGTTAGTTGTATTATATATATAGACCTATATATATATATATCTATCGATCGATGGTTTAGAGACACTTTACTCGAACGAACAAATTTTCAGATTTAGTATATTCCACACAATATGCCAGCAAAATTTCAAATCCCGTCTTACATTACTAATTTGATAAAGACGAATTTAAAAAGTGTGACGAAATTACCAATATTTACCCTACGGTTAGAAAAATAAATTTTACCGTAATTCGGTTAAATTGTTTACATCGATATGTCCCGTTTGACTTTGTTACTTTTAACTAAGTTGACTAAGACCTGAAAAATAACTGTGTACGGTTATGCACAAGTAGAGCGTATTGTTCCAGCCATTATGGTAACGAAATGGCAACTCTGGTGATTTCCTTTTATTCGTTTAGTATCCGTGGTTCGAAACAACATGTAGGAAGAAAAAATTAAATTTGTCTGAAGTTTCGCAGTATTCGGGTAGTTGCTTTTATGCCGATTTGGAGAATTTTTTAAGGTTGTCGTAGTGGACAAAATACTGTCGTAAAAGGTATAAAACATAAAGTTTCTAACCGATTCGATGGGTGTTATACACATTTTTGTAAATTATAATTTTCGACGGTGTTAAAATTCGTATAAGTTGTTTCTAACTGTCGGTGCAAACTTGAAACTTTTTACGCAACAACTACGTAAAACCAAGCTGGATATTAACGAATATTTCATAGTTTTTGCCAGTGTAACATTTTCCGGGTCAAACTTCTATCAAAAGTGACCGTAATCTGTTATAAACACACCAACATACGCAGAAAACGAGTCGCCGAATATAAAATATCGTAGATTTAACATCTGTAAATTAGATTCAAAGGCAGATGTTAAAGAAAAATACGCGATATGATTAGAAGACGTAATCGTATTTTGGCCGTAATATCAATTTGGGTAAATTTAATATAATAAGAAAATATTGGCGTATTAAAGAAATAAGGTTAATAATAATACGAATGCGTTTAATCAACAATAACGAAAAAATATTTATGTATAAATGTGTTTATTAGGAAGTCCTGAGGTTGTATCCGTCGGTACCTTTTACCATTAGAGGGTCGCACGAAAATCTACAATTGGGTAAGAAACGTTAACCTTGTGTAATTTTAATTATGTTTTGTTTTAAAAAGCTTTAAGAGTGAGTTACGTATTAAACAATTACAGTATATAAGATGCACCAATGACTAACTTAATACAGTTTATATATAATAATGTTTTGTTCGAAAACTTAAGCTTTAATATTTTATAAAATGTTATTTTAAAGGAAAAATGTTAAACGTAAAAAATTTCCGAGAAGCGTTGAAAAGAACACTTAAATGTTAAGCCACCGAGAAAAATCATTGTCAAGTCACAAGAAACAGGACAATTTTATGGTAATAAGCACATAGATGGGGATTTGTGTGTTGTATCAAATATTAAAATTTTATACAAAAAGTATAATATTAATTAATGTCAACAATAGAAAAGTATGCGATAAAGTTGTTTAGTCATTTATTCTTCCGATTGGGGATTTGACCTTGTAGTATCCTCCTGCGCAGGTAGGCATACCTAATTTATTCTTACTTACGTTATAATAAGTTTAATAACAGAAAAAGTTTTACAAGACAAATTTAAGAATATGTCTAACGATAATTGTCCGATTTGGCGGCAGCAGCGACAGAGAACTCGAAAACACGATAGAAATCGAACTGGCACTCGGGTGGTAACGAGTTTTAATCAAGCCTAGTCCGAGACAAAGGTGATTTTGTTTTTTTCCGTTGTATTAAAACATCGCGCCTACTTCGAGGAAGTCGAAGGTGGCGCTGGCCAAAAGTGGTAGATGGGTGGAAAATCGGGCGCCGGCTGCATTTCATAATTTCCAAAATTTTCTTCGTTATGCCGATCCTGGAAGACCCGCAACGACTTTTCATATCCACCGTTTTACTTCACCGCTAAGTTACGGGAAAAAATCCTTGTTCGTATTTTTGCCAAACGTTGGCTTTTACCCAGGGTTACCCAAGGTAGGCCTAAAACGATTTTCATCGCCTACATTTTCTAGCCTTACTTATGAAGGCGAATATTTTATGCGACAGTGGGGGGAGTGGGACGAATAGTGGCATTATCTACCGCAGTCCGCCGATTAGTATTATTTTAATACCAATGAGAAAATACGCGCAGAGANCTGTAATTTGAAACTATTTTTTAAATATATAAATTTTGATGTCGTGTGGGGCCCCTTCAAGCGGGGGGCTCGATTGGCTCATATCGCTCCAATCGCCTCAAATCCGGGCCTATTAGAGAGATGGAAAAATGCTAAAACTTTCACCAGCAAAAACATGATAAATCATCTGGAAAAATGTCATCATGAAATTTTTTTAAAATGAACTTAAAAGATGAAAAGAGAAAGTTCCGAAACGAAAGTTGGATGTTCATTAATAACAACGAAAACGCAAATCCGAAAGACAAGCTACTTTAGCTCAATTAATTACTTTAATTAATTAATTAACCGCGATTTGGCAGCAGCAGCAGCAGCTACGGGAAATCCGAAAAGACGATAAAAATCGAACTGGCACTCGGGCGGTAACGAGTTTTAATCAAGCCTAGTCCGAACCCAAGGTGATTTTGTTTTTTGCCATTGTATTATAACCTCGCGCCTACTTCGAGGAAGTCGAAGGTGGAGCTGGCCAAAAGTGGTAGATGGGTGAAAATCGGGCGCCGGCTGCATTTCACAATTTCCAAAATTTTCTTCGTTATGCCGATTCGCGAAGACCCGTAACAAGATTCTTATACCCACCGTTTTACCTCGCCGCTAAGTTACGGAAAAAAGTCCTTGTTCGTATTTTTGCCAAACGTTGGCTTTTACTCAGGGCTACCCAAAGTAGGTCTAAAACGATTTTCATCGCCTACATTTCCTAGTCTTACTTGTTAAAACGAATATTTCACGTGACGGTCGAAATACGCGCAGAGAACTGCTAAGTTTTATCCAATACTTTACGCGTCTTTACGCTAATTTGAATATACCACCGGCGGCGATTTTCGTAATTTTAAAGTCCGTATATAGTGTACGCATTGAAAGATATTTGAAGAAATTATTATATGAACAGGTAAAGAAATCTTTTCCGAGGACACGGTTTACCTCGTCAGCATCTTTCACCTGCACCGAAACCCGGAAGTTTTTCCCCGTCCTCGTACCTTCGATCCGGACAGGTTTCTTCCCGAAAATTGTAAATGCAGAAGTCGCTATTCGTTTCTTCCTTTTTTAGCAGGAGTCAGACATTGCATCGGTAAGAAATTTCCGAACGCTTTCTCATTTTATTTATTTGTAATTTTTAAAAACATTATTTTTATAAGACACAAATATTGTTAGACACGATACAAATGTAGTTGTCGAACGTTGTTGGCGAATACTCGTTACGTTGAAAATGACAATATAATTGAAGTACAGTATTATCGTAATTGTCAGACGTTTCCTTAATTAACGCGCCTGTGGCTATGTCCTATCGAATGACAGGTACGATCTACGATAAATTAACGTTTCGAATTTATTTACAAATTAAATTATGCGTCAGAATCAGAATTTTTTTGTGACGAAATATATTTAGGAAAATTGTAGAAGAACGAATTTCGAAAGTTTACTTATTTGTAATTTTCTATTTAACACTCTTTTTATTAATCACTCGAGAATTAAACTAATAATCGGTAAATTTAATTGTATTAGTAAAGTAATACAGCGAAACCAGGTTAACCGGAATCGGTGGGGAAAAAACTTCGGACACGGATTTAAAAAGTTTGGAGTTACGGAGACTAGTCTAAAATCGACATTTCTTGCGTGGGTTTATCGGTGACTCGTAATGAACGATCCAAAGGACATTTGTGAATGAAACAGGGCTGTGGAGTCGGAGTCGTCAAAAAATCCGCCGACTCCGACTCCTTTTTACTTCCCGACTTGTTATGTATATAAAACGGAAAAGTGTTGGAATCGTGTCAAATTTGACCCTCCAAGATTTTTTTTTTTTCAAATCTACGCGTTTGGAAACCTCCCGAACCCCTCAAAAAAGTCAGTAAAGCGGAAAAATTCGCGCGCGCGTGTGTTGGCATCTAATTTGTTTAATTTCTTTATTATCTTTCCACATGTATAAAAACCTTCCAAATCTCCAGTGATACTCGTTTAAGCAAACGTTTTCGACCCTACCAGGGTCTTCTTCAGGCCACCGTTATAATAAATTCAAACAGTGCGAAATCGAACAGGAACCAAATAACTGCGATTCAAATCCTCGAACGTCAACGTTATTATCACTGGAGATTTGGAAGGTTTTTATACATGTGGAAAGAATTATATTACCTCCAGTATTTGATAAGAAGTTCAGTTCTTTATTATCTGTTTTGAGATATTAATTAAACAATATCTCAGAATGGATAAAGTTTAAGAAACAAAATGTGGCACTGTATCTTGCGTATAAAGGGGCATTAATACTATTAAATTTTGGTTCTTAATGAAAGATCGACAGGGTGAAGACATAAAAGTGGTCATGTGTCATATCTCTTAATGAATATTTTACTCGTTATTAGCGTTTAAAATTTAAAAAAATAAAATAAACTTGTCTTTACCCTCAAAGTAAGCTTTTTTGCCATTTTATAATAGTACAGTGAAACCCGTTAAGATGTTCTCGCTTAACATGTTAGAATGTATATGGGGACACGATTTAGTTCAACCACTTTGACTTAAATAAACTCCTGTGTTAAACCATCTGACTCCGATTCCGACCACTCTGACCACAGAAATTATTAGGCTACAAACAGAATGAACAAAATCATTCCCCAACACACACTCTCACATCCACACATATAGAAAAAACCTCGAATCTTTTGCATAACTTGAAATTTTACGGTGTCCCGAGTCCAAAAATGTAAAAATTTGGGAGGGGTCATTTTTTGAGCGAGCGCTACACTTTTCCTCTGTTGTATATAACAGCCGGAAAAGTAAAAATTATCGAATACATATTTATATATTACTTAGAGAAGTCTTTTAGCTTTGGAATAAAAAGTTTCTACGCTCTATCTTTATTAGAACTCTATTTATTTAATTTTTTATTCTGAGATCACGTGATGACATCAGAATTTCCGGGTCTCTTTCGGTAACAAATCCGCCTCTGGTCGGAGTCGGAGTCAGAGTCGGATGGTAAGGAAAAGTCGGAGTCGGAGTCGGAGTCGGTAGATTTTTACCCGACTCCACAGCCCTGGAATGAAACGGTGTGGTGAGACAGTAGATCTCTCTCCCCAAGGAACAAGACCTATCGCAATAGTGAGATAAAATACGAAAAACAAACTGCGTGAACGTACAATTAAAAAACTACTTAAAAAACAATAAATTAACAATAAAATGCATAAAATAGTAGGGCTACTTAAAACTTAACATATATAAAATGCTAAAAAATGTAAATAAGCGCGAGTGTAGGAAATTAAGAGTTAGCCAATATAAAATGCAGTGACAACAATATAGCCAATATACTGCATTTGTATTTATTTTCTAATTTTGATTGCACAGAATATCTTATAAGCTACCAAAATATGCAGACTCAATGCGAATGTCGTAAGTAATGTAATTTCTTATGTCAAAGATACAAAACTTTTTCGTCCCAAATACAATTTCTCACTGTACCGAATGGAGTAAAATTGTATACTTTATGTAGTATTATAATTAATTTGTAAAAATTAAAGTTTGCCTTAATCTGGGTTAAATTTCCCACTTTTATTTAAACGCATCGGAACTATGATTTTTCACAATTATATTGTCATAGATATGCAATAAAATACAACATAGAAAAGTGCAAATCAACTATTTATTAAATAGATAGAGTATAGCTTACTATATACAGAAACATAAAATTATGCAAAAGACTTTCGTGCACGATATGTAGCAATATAAATAATAGAAATATTTAAATAATAATTTTATTTTCCATTTAATTTATTCGCATCTTTACTTATAATTTCAAATTATTATCTTATTAAATGTTTCAAAAACCAAATATACTTTTTTCTTTAAACAAGATATTTGTAATTACATTTTTTAATTTTATAAGATTTTTCTTGACGGAATCGTAGAACGAATTATAAAACTACTGGGAAATAAGAAAAGTTTCTACCGACCAAATGGATAAAACAACTTCCCGCCTCGAAGCGACTTCGGCGCCGGCTATCGGCTACTCGATACTTTAATTCTACTTTAGAACATAGCTGTGGGACCAGTATCAGTCGACTCCGCTACTACTTTAATACTTGTCTGCAATTTTCTACCTAATTTTGATGGTGCCAGTCATTTGTAGAAGTAATTTTATACTAATACTTAATTGGGCTGAAATTTCAAATTGCTGACCTATAAATTCCTGCTAGGGTCCGTCTGATTGTCTTTCCTCCATCTCGAGAATGGACTTAGATAGATGAAAATCGAAAGTAGATATGGAAAGCATATGGACAGGAGGCACGATTAGCTATGTACTGTACGAACTTCCAGTTTGGTCCTGAAATCGCTTTATTTCAATTCAAACGTTTTATCCAAAACAGAGGTAGATACATTACCGGCATGGCTGTATTGTTAACAGGAAAAGTATGACGTACAGGGGCGAGAGAATTGTGACGAAAAATTTCAGCCCGTCATTGTCACAACAAGTAATTGGTGGTATTTTATATATTTTTTTTATTGCGGGTGAGTTCCTATACATTTCTGATTTACAAGGGTCTTGTTCCTATGGAAGGAGATCTACTGTTTCACCAAACTTCGTATTGTAGGTGTAATATCAGTAAATAAATAATTCTAATTAAGGTGAAGGACAATATATGAAAAAGTGGATTTCGTAAATAAACACTCTATACGATAATGGACACCGAAACTAGACAAGTTATATATGTAATAAATTAAAACTAGGAATTGATGTTTTTCTGATTAAAAAATTCATGCAATGATTTGAAATTAATAATGAACGTTTATATTTTAATTTCAAATATAATTTATTTGCTTTGATACTAAATTAATTATCTGATTATTCAGCTTTTAAAGTTATAAATTCTTTATAAATTCTTTTTCAGCAAATCGTTACTCGATGATGGAGATTAAAATCTTTCTCGTTACACTTTTTAGAAACTTCACCATCGAAACCTTTTCTAAAGAAATTTTACCAAAAATGTTTCACATTTCGTTGACCACGGCAGAACCCGTCTTGATCAAAGTCTGTCCAAGAATAAAGAAACGATGAAAGCAAATTTCTCGTATCTTAATAAGTTCCGTACGTGATGGAAGAACGAATTTAATATCATCCTCAATTTTTCATCCGATGACGATTTATATTCAACGTATTATTAAAATATTTTTATTGTCGTAATTTTTATTCCAATAAATTTTTAGTCTCATTATTATCAATTACCAATGCAAAATTTTCATTATTATTAGGCTAAACAAAACACTACGTAAAAATAATTTCCAATTTCAATTTAACTTTATTGAACATTGGGGGATTCCCCGTTATCCGGAATACAGTTTATCGGTCGACTGCGTGTAGAGTAAACTATTGGTTAGTATCTCCAGTTTTCGTCCTTTCGAAGAAAACCCTACTTTAAGTCGTGGGAGTACGGGAAACTTTGGTTACAGGGAGAAGTGGGGGTCGATTTTCTGGAAATTTTATACTAATAAAAATATACAAGTAACAAGTTTTAATTTAAATAAGGAAAAAACTGTTTAACCGGTACCCTCGACCTTTACAGTCGGCCCTTTCAGATTTGACGCAAAAGACAATCTACTGTAATCCCAACAAAAGGTACACAAAACATCTATTGTTTGATAAAGTTAACGGAACAATAAATTGAAATTTTTGACGCCTCTAAACGGAATATTAAATATTATGTATCTCAGTCACGTGTAATTGAGTCTAAATATCTTCTTACACAGTGAAACCTATTTAAAACGAACCTGACTAAACAGGAAATAAAAGTCGGTACGGAAAGATCCATTATAGGCTATTCTGAGATCTGAATAGCCCTGTGACTAATTAATAGTTAAATTGAATTGTTAAAATTTCAACGAAAAAAATATTCTTTAAGTTTGATGAGAAATTAGGTTTTTCTAACTCTGGGAAACTGATAAAAGTCACTTCCTGCAACGGAAGTTGAAACATCCTTTTGTTTTTCCCTTATCTGCTAAAATCTTAGTCACCCTGGGAATTGTTAACCCCTCGATACATCCCCCTTTTCCACTGTTCACGTGAGAATCCAAAAAGCTGATTGGAGAAAAATCATGAAAAAGAGAAAGAGTTTTACATGATTCGGGGAGTACGTCACGAAATCGGAAAGAAGGAAGACGTATTCCATACTATCTCCTGAAGGCCAACGCCCATATTAGATTCCCATGTTTCATTAAGTCAGTAAAAGAGAAGAAAATATATAAAATTGTGCCAGGTAAGACCTACCTAGAAAGAACTGAAGTCAATCATATAAAGAACAGACGAAGATAAGAAATATCCCGAGGTAGTATGATTATAGTAGAAAATTGTGAGCTCTGTCTCTCTCGATACGATTCCACTTTGTATAATTTTTGTTATTTCGTTCATTAAATTTTTGTTTTATTATTGTTAAAGAGATAGACATCTCTTTAACAATAATAAAACAAAAATTTAATGTATCTGAATCAAACCGAGAAATTCATTTTTGTATCATCTCAAGACGCCTGTTAATCCGCGTATCACAAAATTGATTAACTGGTGTCGGGAATCCTGACGAGGGAGCGAGTGATTACGAAATCCTCTAATCCCGCTTTAAATTAACATTCAATCTGTAAGTCCCTCCGCACTCGATTTTCTTTGACTAGAAAACCATCATTTTAGACCAGGGGTCGCCAAACTTTTTAAACTGTAGACCCCAACCACTTTCCAAAACCTCACATTGACCCCCACCGTAAAGTTTTATTATAAGTGTAAGTGTAGGAGCAAAATAAAAAAAAACGTTGTGATCTCTGATATCTGTATAAGCAAAAAAAAAGGTTGTAACCGATTGCCGCATCGACCCCCTAGCCGCATCGACCCCCCAATGATGTTGCATTGACCCTTGGGGGTCGATATAGACCACTTTGGCGACCCCTGTTTTAGACAAACAGAGGGCTATTCTAAAGAATAGTTGCCGATTAAGTGGTACTGAAGTCAGAGTAACTCATTATCCCCGGCTAGCCACTCACACTATAAAATACTATTGCTCATGAAAATACTGCCTAATGTGAAAACGGAAGAGTTTTTGGGTACCAATTACCTAAAATTTTTGTATTCAACTACGACATGTCGAGCACAGGCTATGTCGTGGTTCCTATATTATTTTGGTGTACAGTACAGTCTCGTCTAAACTTCTCGGGTTCTCTTTAGGAAGTGTCTTATCCGGACGATGCTCGATAATGACATCAGAAATGTCGAATGCAATGCGTAGCAACGAAAAACTAGATTCGTTCTTTTTTAAAAATGGTCTTTCGGTAACATCTGATCCATAGTTCTTTAAACCTCCGAAAATTAGAACCAAAAATGTGGTTACTGTTCTTAAGGAAGTTCAGTAGAGATCGAAACAACTGAAAATTTGAGGAGAAATTTAATGTCTGTGAATATATATGATAAGATCTCTGAAATTAGTTTCGCTATTTTTCTTTTCGTAGATAGAGCTATGTAGAGAAGAGATATTGTTGTTTTGATAAAATAAAATTTCCGCGTTAAATTTCGATATAACGCGTCATTCCTACAACACGGTTTCGCTCTAACATGATTCGAGAATTGGAAACATTCCCATACAAACCTGACAATTGTCGATAAATTTTTTATTCAAGAAGCCTGCGCGTAGTCTGGTATTTGCCCAAGGATTTTGGAATATTGAAATTTTTGATGCCGTCGCGTGGTTTTCGCCCGATTTTCTTTAATGAGAACTGATTGTACAATTTTAACTTTCTCGGTTGTTATATATAAAAGAGGGAAAATATGACGATCGGTGAAAAAAATCACCTTCCAAGGTTTTTACATTTTTGGGCTTGGGACATGTCGAAACGTCGAGAAACGTAAAAAAATCGGGGGATAAGTTTTGTATGTATGGATGTTAATGTGTGTGTGTAAGGGGCAACGATTTTGTTCATCCCGTTTGAGGCTCAATAACTCCCGCGCTTTTTGTAGAAAACTTTTGAAATTTTACAGGGAGGTTTATTTATGACGAGATCGATGCTATTAAACTTTGGTGGTTAAAAGCGATGGGTAGGGTCGCGTGTATCTCCACCAGGGTTGGACTTAATGACGATTTTACTGGCTCTTAGCATTTACAATTTCTTTTTATGACACCCATCCTGTTGGAAGACTATGAATTATTCAGACAACCCAAAGTTAACTAACATTAACAAAAAGAGAGTTTATTTCTACGTCTAAGCCATTTGAGAGCAGCAGAGAAAGTGAAGTGTATACAAGCGTTTATATAAAGGTTATTTTATAATAGTTGAAAATATAAAGTGTTTATAATAAAATACGATAACAGAAGGCACAACCAAATGTTGCCAGGAAAGTTAACCATCTGGTTGCTGGATTTTTTCCTTTCTTATTGTAGCTTTCCTATAAACCAGGTGTCATTCCCGTTGATGATAGCGCTCTAAATCAGTGATTTTCAACCGCCCGTCCACGGACTAGAACCAGGTTAGAGAAAAAGTTTCATCAGTCGACAGGAAAATATTAGACCGCACCGAAGCTGGCGCAATTGATTACGAGTGACAATTAAATAATAGAGTTACTGTGCGCACTGTACTTTGCTACGTACCGGTACAGTAAGTCTAAATAAGCAAATATAAGCTTAATAAATAAGCATAATTCATAATCGGATATAATTACTCGGTCTACGTAAAATTATTTATAATTTGACCGGTCTGCGACGAGAATAAGGTCGAAAAACACTATTGTAAACGAACTCGAAAGACAGTGACCGTATTTTATTTTTATAGATCAAATGAAAAGCTACTACTTTATAAAAAGGTGACATTTTTAAAGATTCTGTTAGGCAACGGCCAGTCAACGAAAATATCAGATTTTATAAAAATAGGGGAAAATGAAGAAGTTGCAGATACTTCGGATTAAGACCAACGGGAAATTCGGAAGACAACGATAATTTGCCAAAGACACAAGTCCTGGATTAACGGTGTTTACTAGAAAAGAAATAAATATTAACGTGCAATACTTTCGATTGTGGTTATTAGTTAATAATTTGTTGCTTTATTAAAACCTTTCCCCTGTTGAGGCCTCGTCGATGAGTGGGAAATTAAACTGTAGTTGCTCGCGATTTAAGTTTGGATTGGCTTTTGTCTAAATTGTGGGGTTCTACATCGACGAATGAGTTAACCGTTACCACCCTCTCGAAATAAATAATCTCGCCAAACTCCACCTCTTTATAGTAAGTCTAGGGGAGACCTTCTGCCGTTAATCGGCTTTTATAGTTTTTGTTGACACGCCTTTTATGCTCTAAGTGGTAATTTCTATTACGAATGACTTTAGTTCATGCAATCGGCGTTCTTTCAGAACAATCCGTTGGGAATTTTCCCGCAAAATTGCACGCCTCTTCCAGATCATGTCATCGAAGTCAGAACGTATACAAACGTTTAAAAATTGCTATTTTCTTCATTTTTACTTCTAATTTCGCCAATTTTCATGTTAAGCGACTTTATTTAGGTTAGAAATTGACTCATCAGAAACATTCAACCCTAAAATTTTCCACGAAAGTTGTTACTTCTGGTTGTTGCGTAATGGCGGAAAAAATAAATTAATCACTTATTATTGTCAATTATTGTAATATTCCTTCAAATATGTAAATAGTGTCTAATATTCACTTTTCGAAGCAGAAAATATGTTCACTTTAGCTTGACCTAGGTACCGCCAACCCACCACCCTTGGCGATTAATCGGGAAAGGTAAAACGTGATACTGTAAACTTTTCACCCCCGAGTGACTTGAGACCTGCGATTTGTTTTGTTTGAAAGAAAACAGATGCCTGTACAGTAACCGTCAGCGGTTTCAAATTTATTTTAATGCCAGATCCCTTTTTACCTCAGTAAAGAATGTTGGAATCTTAACAATTTTTAATGATTACAGTTAAAACATGAAGTAGAAACACCAAAAGCAGTTTATTAAAAATTCAAAAAATTGGATTATAATGGAATGCAAATATTATTATTTAATTCAAACTAGTCGTTAATGTAGATCAGCGTTTCTCAAAGTGGGCGATAACGCCCCCGTGTGGACGCTGGAGGCTTTCAGGGGGCAGTAGAAGGCTCAAAGAGAATTGGGGGGCGTTAAGGGAATCTAGAGAGTCGACGGCAGACAAATTCTATATATAAAAATCCGACGGAATATATATAAATTTTTATTTTTTATTGAAGGTCACAACTTGAATATTTCTAACACGTTGACATATTTTAGCTGAATGCACTTATAGCATGAATGAACTTATTATAGTAATATTATTGCATAAATATGCTAAAAATGAAATAAAAATTTTTAATTAATGCTTTTTTTTTCTTAATTTTTTCCTGATAATTTTTAAGTCGACAAAACACTACCTGGACAAAAATATATAAAACAGACGATAAACAAGACGATTTAAACAACGCGAAGTTAATCAATAGTTCTGTGCGAAGACGAATTGATGAGATGGCTAAAAACATTGCAGAATCATTGTGCAATCATCTTAAGACTTGTCAATTTTCAATTCAGTTGGATGAGTTCACGTTATCAACTAATGAAGCATTGTTATTGTCATACGTGAGGTTTGTCAAAGATGAAAAAATATGTCAAGAACTATTATTTGCTAGAAATTTAGAAACAGACACAAAGGGAGAAACCATATTTAATACACTGGAAAGTTTTTTGACGAAAAGGAAGTTCCTTTCAATAATATTATGTCAGCTGCTACAGATGGTGCTTCGGCTATGACTGGGCGTTATAAAGGCTTCATAGCATACTTAAAAAACAAAGTTCCAGACGTGCTTGCTGTACATTGCGTTATTCATCATCAGCATTTGGTTGCGAGAAATCTGAGTGAACGCTTGCATACATCACTACAATATGTTTGTTATCAGAGCAATTAATAAAATCAGAAGCAGCTCACTAAATGACAGATTATTTAGTCAGCTTTGCATTGCCAATGATGAAGATTTCAACCACTTGCTGCTTCACACAGAAGTTCGCTGGCTATCAAAAGGTACTTGTCTGACTCGATTTTACAATCTGTTTGACTCTGTGATAGAGTTCCTGGAAAACAAAGATACATAATTACGCAGCAACCTCATCACATCAAAGAATGATATTGCGTACTTGACAGACCTGCATAAATTGTTTAATATGAATCTCCAGCTTCAAGACGACGACTTAAACTTAATTAAAACAAAAAATATCATTGTTGCTTTCGTAGCCAAATTGCTATTGTACAAAAGGAATATCGGCGGACATGAATTTAATAACTTCCACAATTTATCAGCAGTATCCTTCAGTAACGATGACTTGCTCATTTACTGTCAGCACTTGGAGAACCTCCATGATGATTTTAAGGAACGATTCCAAGACATTTTAAACATGGACATACCAGACTGGGTGTTGGATCCTTTTACAAATGTCAACACAGCAAAATCATCCCAGTTAGAAAAACAACTTATAGAAGTGACAACAAACGAAAAACTAAAAATTAAATTCAAGAATGGCTATCAAGAATTTTGGCTGCAGAAGCGAATCTCCCAACTGTATCCTGAGTAGGGAATTCGATCCAGGTCCTTTTAATCCCGAGATTTCGGGATTAAACTTAGTCAATCCCGGGATCCCGGGATTATTTCGGTATTGAGGGTTAATAAAAAATAAGAAAGTCTTACAGAAATCAACAAATTAAAATTTATACAAAAATCAACGTATTTTACCGTATACACCTAGCTAATTTAATCACTCTAACTAATCAGACTTAGAGTCAGACTAACCAGACTTAAAATCACTCAGTCTTCATGTTAAATTTATTGTTTTTTAAGCATCACTGAGATCTCTTTAAACTCACATAAATTGAAAAAACCTTTATGTAACAAACTATGCAAATAAACGTTGAAAATTAACAAAAATCTCTCTTAACATCGACTAAATAGACTACTTTCATATAACAACCTAGTAAGTAGGTAGTAAAGTAAGTTTCTTAGCAAAAAGTATTTAAAAATAATATTAATCAGTCACATTTTTCTTAAATATAAAGAAAACTAATCTAATAGGAACATTCTAATTTGAATTGCGAAAATATGATCTGAGAAATAACAACGCATCCTGTGTCTCATCACCAAGTCTGCTTCTCAATTTGTTGCACATATATGCAGCTGCTGAGAAAACGCGTTTAGGTTTGATGGAAGTTGGAGGAATCGTTAGTAAATACTTATAAGCCCGTTCTAGTTATAGCTTCGAGGACACGGGGAGGTTGGAAGAAAACAGTCCGGTCGACACAGATCGGGATTGTAGGAGTAAAGGCTACAATCCCGATTGTTTCGATCATTGTAAGCATGCCTTTCTAAAAATAAACACGTTAATTTTGTAAATTCGGTCTCTGTGTGAGTCTCTCAGCATCCAGCAAACCACTACTCCCAAACGTAAAAAGACTTTCTCGCATCATCCTGACAGATCACGGGCAAGGCGGGGGTCGTAACCTTTTCACCTAAGGTCGACCCCCCTAAGCGAGAGGCGTCGGGTCTATATTAACCACACTGGCAAAACAAGATGGCTGACACATTGACAGGTAAAACGCACTGAGTAGTGCTCTCGACTGCGCCAGAAAATCGATTGGCGCCCGCGAAAATTCAAAAATACAAAAATGAAGTATATTACCAAGTAACCCAGTGAGAACTGCTTGCCTATCATTTTAGTTGAAAATACAAGAAGTTTTATTCCAAGCAAGCATCGCAAGCCCGCTAGGTTAATTTCTGCTGCTTGCTTGGAATAAAATTTCTTGTATTTTATATTAAAATGATAGGCAAGCAATTCTGTTAAAAGCACTGGCACTGAACGTTTCGCTTCATGCAGTCTATTTTGCAACTTCTTTAAAATGATGTCAATCCCGAAAATCTCGGGATTAGGAAAACTTAATCTCGAAAATTGTGGGACTGGAAAGTGGTCGGGATCCCGGGATCCCGATTTTCGAGATCCCCGGATCAAATTCTCTAATCCTGAGTTATGGTCGGTTGTTCAACGATTTCTGATAGCATTCCCATCGTCATATTTGTGTGAACGTGGATTTAGTGCTGTAGCAACGTTGCTAACTAAAAACAGAAATCGGCTGCAAGTTACTGAACGCGTGACTGGAGTGACTTATGGCTGTTTTTGAGTGAAATCGAGCCTGATATTAATATTCTTCAACTATACTTTGAATAACAAGGCTATTTAAATATGAATTGAAAATTGACATAACAGGATGTTCTAAAAATGAATTAAAAACACATGGTGTCTATTAATATTTTCAAAAACAGTATATTTAAAAACATACCATGTCTGTTAATATTTTAAGAATATACTTCGATTAACAGGACATCTAAAAATGAATACCACACCTCTCTTAAATTTAAGTATAAATACAGCCAGTAGAATCAATGATAATTTACAAACTTCATTCAAGCATCATCATTCTACCAAGATGAGTTGTAAGTATATTTTCTTTTATATCTATATTTGATTGATTTAAAAAAATAATAATAATAATTGTAGATTCTAGTGTCTCAGAATTCTCCTGTGGTAAGTATTAAAATAATTTACAATATTTTTTTATATGTCTCTATTTAATTGATATATTTTAATATAAATTAGATTTCAACACTCAAAAATACTCAAATGATAGGTGTTAAAGTTATTTTGTATTAAAATTAATACTGTGTATTATAATATAGTTTCTGATATAGGAGTTATCATTGACTTTGAAGCTTTCACGATTCGAGATGAAAATCTTCCATTCAACACATTATGTAGACAACTTGGGTTTGTAGCAAGACATAAAAACAATTTTGGGAAGATAGATTTTTACAATCAATTTATTACTTTTAATAATTTATCACCACGAGATAAAAAATCTGTTAAATTTGGAAATTTCTTACATGGGCTGTATTTATCTTATAGAAAACATAATTTTGGATATTGGGAATGTTATACTGAAGTATATGAAATTTTATTTAATTTATATAGAAAGTATGATATAATTTATTACAAGGGAGGACAAATTGAATTTAATTTTTTAAACTTAACCGAATCAATATATAATATAAAAATTCCATCATTTGACATTGAAAAGTTAGGCGTACCTAAATCCTCAAAAATTGGCATGCCATGCCCATACCATACCTATTTTGTTGCTCACTGTTGTCTATGTGATGTGTTCTCATATAAATTTTATATGGATGAACATGGTAAATATATTTTTTAATATTATTATATAAAAATTAGTAAATATGATTACATTTTTTAAAAAAATTTGTATAGGTATATAATTATTGTGTTATTGCTAACAATGAGGTAATTTTTTACTAATGAATGAAAATGATAAGATAATAATATTATTATTAATTAAATTTTTTTAAAATATTTTATACAGATTTAGGGACGTAAAAAATTATTTTGTGTTTTAATATTATGTATTTTTTTAATGAAAAAATTAAAAAAAAGTTTATATTTAAATAATTTTATTATTTCTCACTAAAGTACAACATTGGTTATACATTATCCACTCGGGTCATCTGTGATCATTAGGTCTGTCCTTAAGTAGTAAATTATAATTTCCCCTTTTTCGAATAATTCTCGAGTGACATGATGGCTTACGTCGATATGTTTACTGCGCTTGTGAAAAACAGCGTTCTTCGATAACTGTATTGCGCTTTGATTATCGCAGTAAACACAAATGTGGTTTTTTACCCATGTTTTAAAACCCATATGTACCAACAGTCTTTTTACATAAGTTATTTCACGCGAAGCTTCAGCTAGAGCCGAATACTCTGCTTCCATGGTCGACATTGCAACAGATGTCTGTTTATTTGACTTCCAACTAATTGG
Organism: Centruroides sculpturatus; assembly: GCF_000671375.1. Classification (NCBI taxonomy): domain Eukaryota; kingdom Metazoa; phylum Arthropoda; class Arachnida; order Scorpiones; family Buthidae; genus Centruroides; species Centruroides sculpturatus. The sequence continues at coordinate 20,430 of NW_019384459.1, forward strand.
ACCACCTGCTAACATAAGAATGTTACCTGTACACGACTTTCTGTTGTCTAATCCAGCCCAATCCGAATCCGTGTAGGCTTTAAGTTCTTCGTTGTTCCTGACGTACGTTATTCCATACATAGAAGTACCTTTGAGATATCTCAAAACACGCTTCGCAATCATCCAATGTGTTTTGCCGGGATCAGCACAAAAACGACTTAATGTGCTCGCAGCAAAAGCGATGTCTGGACGTGTCGCGTTTGCCAGGTAGATCAGACTTCCGACGAGTTCTCTATAAGGCCAATTTTTCATGTCTTGTCTCTCGTTTTCTGATATTGGACCCATTTCCTTCGAAATTTTCATATTTGACTCTATCGGTGTTGCGACAATTTTCGCATCCACTAAGTTGAATCTCTTCATCAATTCATTAATATATTTTGTTTGCGTCAGAGGCATGCTACCTGTTGGTCCTTCTCTCTTTATTTCAACGCCTAAAATATTACGTATAAGGCCTAGGTCTACTATTTTGAATGCTGACTTTAGTTTTGATTTAATGGTCTCAAGGTTTTTAATCTTCTTCGCTGCTAATATTAAATCGTCTACATAAACGATGAGTATCACACGATCTTCTTCCTTCCCGAATACATAAACGCAAGGATCAGCTGCTGTGCGACCACCTCCAATACTTGTGATAAAGCCATCTAACTTCTTATACCATTCTCTTCCAGACTGTTTTAGTCCATATAAAGGTTTCAATAGTTTGCAAACTTTATCTTCTTGTTCGTTCAGGACGAACATCTCGGGTTGCTCCATATATATTTCATCGGATAAATCACCTTGCACGTAAGCGGAAGTTACGTACGTGCATTTCTTCATTTACAGAGGTAGCTAATAATGTTCTTATTATTTCGTATCTAGCGACTGAAGCAAAAACTTCATCATAGTCTATACCTCTTTCTTGGGTATGACCTCGAGCTACAAGTCTCGCCTTATACTTTTCTATGTCACCTTGTTGGTTGGTTTTTGTTTTAAATACCCAACGATTTGTTAACACTTTCTTGTTGTTTGGCCTCGGTACTAAGATCTATGTGTTGTTCTCACGTAGGCTCTCATATTCCTTTTTCATGGCGGTTAGTCATGCCTCTCTATCGTCTCGATTTAACGCTTCAGATACGTGTTCGGGGTCTGGAATTTTGTCTTTAACAACTTGATAAACTTTTCTCGGTCTTCCGCGTTCTCCCGTTCTTTGAATTTTTGGACGACCTCGTTTTCGTTGGCCCATGCGACTTTCCTCTAGAATTTCTCGTCGTTCTTCTTCTGGATATTCGTCCACATTAGATTCATTATCGGACTCTTCATCTAGTTTTGTATCGTCCTCATTGTTCATCTCTGTCGTCTGACTTAGCGGCATTATATACATGTCGTTTGGTGTTTCATCAGCAAAATCTGGCTCAGTGGAGATACTCTTCAGAAAAGTGTTACTTGTGTGGATTGTTTCAACAAATCTCACGTCACGTGCTATGATGACAGTCTTAGTGCCTGGTTTCCAGAGTCGATACGCTTTTGACTCATTCGAGTATCCCACCAACACGTACTCATCACCTTTCGGATAAAATTTTCCTCGTTTTCGAGTCTTGTCCAGCACTATAGATTTACTTCCGATAATTTTAAAGAAACCAACATAAGGTTTACGCTTGAACCATAGCTCATTCGGTGTTTTTCCATCGAGGGCTTTTGTCGCACTTCTATTTCGTAGAAATGTTGCCGTATTAATTGCTTCTGCCCATAGTGACTGAGGTAGACTTGCTTGCAACATTATACACCTTGCCATTTCGACAAGTGTCCGATTTGCATGTTCTGCTACATCACTTTTTTGTGGGGTGTATTCGACACTTAGTTGTCGTATGATTCCTTTTTCTTCGAGAAAGTTGTTAAATTCGTTCGATAAATATTCTCTACCATTATCCGTACGTAGCTTTTTGATTTGATGACCTGTTTGTTTTTCGACTCTTTGTTTATAAGATTTAAACGCTTGGAATATGTCTGAGCGACTTTTTAGCATTATAGTTTCCATATAGCGTGTACATTTATCAATAAACGTTGCAAAGTATCTTGCACCTCCTAATGAGACGGTTTTCATCGGGCCACATATATCGGAATGCACTAAACCCAAAATCTCTTTTTCTCGATGATGCGACTTCTTAAATGGTTGAACATGTATTTTAGATCTAAGGCATATTTCACAGTTTAATTCTCTTGCTTTCGTTGAAAGGTCCATACCTTCGACTAGTTGTTCTATTTTCATTTTTCTTAGGTCGTTAATGTTTATGTGTCCATATCTTTGGTGCCACTTTAATAGGTTTTCGTCAGCAGTTTCTGCCGAAAACATCGTTTGGTCTTCCAATTCATTGACAACATATAGATTATCACGTTTCATAGCTGTTAACATCGTAGTACCATCTTTACGTTTGATGATTGCATAATTCTTCTTAAATACAACAATGTATCCTTTGTCAGTGACACTTGCTACCGATAAAAGGTTGTGGCGCAATTCCGGTACATATAATACGTTTTGTAGTTTTACGGAACTTATTGCTCGTTGACTTACTTTGTTTACGATGAAAATGGACTGTATACAAGCACACACAAAAATTGCTCAACTAAAACAAACTTTATTAATGTCAACACGCCAAACCACTCAGACAATACTGCCCGGACTCCTCTCGAATCCGTTCCACAGCCAAGATGGTCGCCATCTTGGCTGACGACAAACGAAATTCACAAAAGCGCGCGAAAAGAAAAGCGCCCTCTCACAATATTAAAAATTTTCCAAACAATCAATAATAAATAATTTACACATTACCCCCAGCCTTGACACCTGCAAGGTATCAATTACACCTTTAGCTGGAGTGAACCGACAATCACTCGAATGTTAAAGTATTACTTAATTATTACTGGGTAGTGGACACAATTTAGTAACTTCCTTCAGTTCTTTACTAGCCTTTTTGAAGTTGGAGGCACAGTCACTCATAATTTTAACTGGTTTTCCCCGACGCGCAATGAATCTCTTCAGCGCAGCTAAAAATGTTGGAGTAGATAGGTCACTAGCCAATTCAAGGTGGACAGCCTTTGTGGAAAAACATACAAATATAGCAACATAGCACTTTGAAGATCTAACACCTCTTCCACCTCGTAACTTAAACAAATAAGGACCAGCATAATCTAATCCAGTAATAGTGAAGGGCCTACTGGGCTGAACTCTAGGGGCTGGTAAATCACCCATTAACTGAGAGGCAGTTCTTCCCTTGGTTCTTACACAGGTGACACACTTATGTATAATATTACGAACTACACTTCCGGACAATATCCAAAACTGTATTCTAAGAATACTCAAAAGCAACTCTTGGCTAGCATGTAGGTAAACAATGTGATAGTACGTTATGATAAGATTGGTGATATGACTCTTAGAGGGAAGCAAGACTGGAAATCGTCGTGTTTCAGGAATATTGGCATTCTTTATCCGACCTCCCACGCGGATAACACCTACAGCATCCAAAAAGGGAGTCAACTGAATTATTCCACTGTGAACGTTTAACTCCTTTCCTAATCTTAAAGAAGACATCTCCTCACTAAAATATGATTGTTGAACATACTTAATTATTGACATAATGGCTGTCTTTAGTTCATTAGTAGTTAGAAAACAATTTAAACGTTTTTCTGGAGGGTTACGGCAATTATGCAGGAACCTCAAACATAATGATACGACGCGACACACTCTGGACCATGAAGAAAACCTTTTAAATATCCCATCTTCTTCAACTTTACAGGTAGCCGTCGTGTATGTTTTACTCTCCTCAAGATGTACCTTCTCATCATCAACAGATTTCTCATTTTCAGACCAAATTTCAGGATTAATCTGTCTTAACCACTCTGGTTTTTGAAACCAAATCTCACAGTTAACTAATTCAGAAGGAAGAAATCCTCTGGTTGTACAGTTTGCAGGATTATGACTTCCACCAATGTGTTTCCACTTCACGGTAGGAATAGCGTTCTGAATTTTTTCGACTCTATTGGCAACAAATGGTACCCAACGATAAGATTCAGACGAAATCCACGCTAATACAACGGTGGAATCTGACCATGCAAATATGTCACGTATGGGAACATCGAGATATTTCAATACAGTTTGCAATAAATTAGCCAATAGGACAGCAGCACAAAGTTCCAGCCTGGGAAGAGATTGTACTTTGAGAGGAGCAACCTTGGTTTTGGATGTTAGTAGAGTGACCTTTACGTCACAATTATTTGACATTGTTCTTGCATAGACTACAGCACAGTAAGCCTTTTCTGAGGCATCGCAGAATGCATGGATATCAAGGACGTTTAAATTTGGAAGTGAAACAAATCTCGGAATGTTTAAGTTCCTAAGAAGGGTTAACTCATTTCGAAATAACTTCCACTTTTGCTCCACTTCAGCAGAGATGGACTCATCCCATGAAAGTTGACACTTCCACAACTCTTGAATCAGAATCTTTGCATATACAACACATGGAGCAAGCCAGCCCAAGGGATCAAAGATTTTTGCTAAATCCGAAAGGATTTCTCTTTTGGTATAGCCTGCTTGCTGATCTGAGTACGGAATAGAAAATCTGAAACAATCCTCCTGAGGAATCCAATTGATTCCTGATTCCATTATTCTCTTGAAGCGTTACTGACTCAGAAGAGTTTCTTAATTCCTTAGGTATCTTCTCTAGTACCGAAGGGTCATTTGAAGTCCATTTGCGTAACACAAATCCTCCTTTAGTCATCAGGGCTGTTAATTGGTCGACTAGCAACTTACACTCCTCTGTGCTTTGTGCACCTGATAACAAGTCATCTACATAAAAATCTCTTATAATAGCCTTAGAGGCAAGGGGAAAATTGTCTCCCTCGTCATCCGCAAGTTGATGAAGCGTCCTTGTAGCCAAAAAGGGTGCGGGTGTTGTGCCGTAGGTAACTGTAACAAGTCTATATTCATGAACTGGATCACTAGCATCAATTATCCAAAACACTCTCTGAAAATCTCTATCTTTTTCGTTAATCAATATTTGTCTAAACATCTTCATTATATCAGCAGTAATGACGATGGGAAAAGTTCTAAACCTCATCAAAATTGGGAATAACTCTTGTTGAATCCCAGGACCAACCATTAAAATGTCATTTAATGACACACCTGAAGAAGACTTCGTCGATGCATTAAAGACCACACGTAACTTCGTTGTTGTGCTAGATTCCTTCATAACTGGATGATGCGGAATATAATAAGAAATACCGTTTGATCCTGACTGATCAACTAATTCCATATGGCCTAGATCTATGTATTCTCGCATGAACTCCTTATACATCTTATATGTTTCTGGTGTTCTATTGAGTTTATACTCTAAAGCCTTAAATCGTTGTAATACTAACTCCTTAGTATAGCCCAAACACGATGGGTTCTGTTTAAAGGGAAGTCTCACAACATAACGTCCACTCTTATCAAGAATGTGAAGATCATTTTCGAGATACTCATTACCGGGATCTAACTTACCGGGATCTAACTTAGACATTCTCCTTACCTCTGGGACAGAGTCCAATGCCCAAAATTTCTCAACTAACTCTTTAGTGGTCAATTGAATATTATTCACAAAGAATGTAGGTTGATTTATGGTATTGAGAAAGGCAGTTCCCGCAATAATCCAGCCGAGTTTGGTGCAAACAGCAAACGGCAGTGTCTCCTTTCTCCGTATTATATCTCCCGTTAGCATAGTAAAGAAAACATTAACACCCAGTAGAATGTCAACTGGTCTTGTTTCGAAAAAGAATGGGTCAGCCAGAACTAGGTCATTAAAATTGTTCAGAAGATGTGGAGGGAGAGGTACATTAGGAACATCCGACGTTATTTTTTTAATCACGAATGCTTTTGTACTAAATTTCAAGTCTGAACTAAAATAGGGGGTAAAGTTCAACTCTATTTCACCAGAAGTCACAGCATGGAAAGATCCCAAGCAAGAAATCCGAACATTAGCACTGCTTTTCGCGAAACAGTTTATTGACACAGTCTTCTGTTATAAAGGATGCCTCAGAACCGCTATCCAGTAAAGCTCGACAAGTTACGAAATTTCCAGATGAGTCGCTTACCTTGACTATAGCAGTACAAAGTAAGACCTGTTTAGTTCCTTTAAGACCTACTCCGATTGCACTCGAAGAATCAAAAAGTCCAGCACAAGTAGTGGTAGTTGGACTCGATAAATCATATGGCATCGATTGGAAGGGAGGAGCATCAGTCAAGGGTGGACTAAATGCCTTCCCAGATTTCAGAGGTGAAGACTCTTCAGAATCCCTACTGATATGTAACATGGTATGATGTAATTTACTACATATTCTGCATCTACTTAAACTCATGCAGTTTTTAGCTTGGTGTCGAGCAGTAAGGCAATTAAAGCATAGTCTATTCTTTTTTACCATATCTATCCTCTTCTGAGTGCTCAACTGTGTGAACCTTGAACATTTAGATAATGAGTGCTAATTCTTACAAAGAAAGCAAGTATTACTACCAGATACCAATGATGTCACTTTTGGATACGAAACACTTCTCTGTTCCTTAGGTGGCAACTTAATAGCTTGAAGGGTTCTCGCATGATCCTTCAAGAAGGTAAGCAAGGTCTCCAGCGTGCCTAGCTCATCTTTCTTTAAGGTACGTTCCCACCAACTCCTAGTATTTTTATCGAATTTTTCCGTAATTAAATAAACTATTAGCACTTCAGAAAACCCGGTAATATCCTGATCAAGTACACTCAACGATCGGACGCATTCATTTGTAATATCCACAGCTTGTAATATAGATTGAGATGAATCAGTAATACTCGGAATGGTTATTAATTTCTTGATCAAAGCGTTTACCAGCTCACGTTTATTAGAAAGCCGCTCTCGTAAGAGTTCCATTGCAGTTTCATAGTTAGAATCCAATATTGGAAGTGACTGTATAATTTTCAAAGCATAACCTCTACAGGATGATTTTAAATATTGTAATTTCTGACAATTCGACAGATTACAATTATTGTCCACACTAGCCTTAAACAGATCCTGGAACGATAACCAGTCCTCAACATTTCCACTAAAAGTCGGAAGAGACAATTTCGGAAGTCTTACATCCGGTACCTGTGATTTTAAACTATCGGCATCACTTGTGGAATTAATTCGTTGTTTAGAGTTCTTCCGTTCTACCTTTAACCAAAGTTCGTCAATAGTCTCCTCAATAGATTGCTGTTCCTCTGCATACATTTCAATTTCCTTATCGTTACATTGCGAAAAGATCTCGTGAAATACATCATGTAATTCGACTCTAAGTTTCTTAATTTTAGTTTGGAACAGTTCTATTTGAGTATCGTCTGCGACCTCAATACCAGCACCTATCCTTTCCTTAAGCTTGGTAGTGTTGGACTTAAGGATTTTCTTTTTGGTTAACGCACACTTAAGACCCTCCATAATAACAAGTAATAATAATAGGCCAACTCACTTGCTCGAGCGTATTAAATCCTGTTTCTGCGGAGTTAATCCAGAAAATGTGAGCACCAATGCACGTAGTAGAAAGTTTCCAAAATTTTCAATCCAGCAGAAATATGCTACACGTCCATTACAATATCCGACAGACCATCCGCCTCGATGGACCAAATGTTTACGATGAAAATGGACTGTATACAAGCACACACAAAAATTGCTCAACTAAAACAAACTTTATTAATGTCAACACGCCAAACCACTCAGACAATACTGCCCGGACTCCTCTCGAATCAGTTCCACAGCCAAGATGGCGACCACGACAAACGAAATTCACAAAAGCGCGCGAAAAGAAAAGCGCCCTCTCACAATATTAAAAATTTTCCAAACAATAAATAATAAATAGTTTACACAACTTTCAAGCTGAGATTCACATCACCTATACCAACTGCTTGCACATAATTATCTGTGGCAGTATAAACTTTAGATTGTTTAATTTGATCTAGAGTTAAGAATTTGTCTTGGTCGTTACACATATGTCTTGTCGCACCACTATCTAAATACCACTTTTTCGATCCGTTTGTGAATTCCACGTTGCATGCGATTGTAGTAAGAGCACCCCTAGTAATTTTCATATCTGTGTGTTTTGTTTTCGATTTACAATTTCTACTGATATGTCCAGTTTTACCGCAGCTGTAGCATCTTCCGTCGAATCTTTGGCTTCTAAATCTTGTATTATTTTTCCTCGGGTTCGTTCGTGACTGTTTTACACGGTCGGACTTTCCCTTTGAAAGCAATGCGTCACTTCTCTCGTTCTCAGTTAGCTTCGTAACACGCTCCCTCTGTCTTGCTTCCTCCTTCTTTAATTTCGCTTTGAGGTTTTCGAGCAACGGTATGTCATCACGTGACTATGGCTACATTAAAATTTTCATATTCATCTGGCAGTGATCCGAGGAGCATAATCGATAGTAATTTTTCTGGGATTTCTATTCCAGCTTCTTTCAGTTGATCAGCTTTACTCGTGAACTCGTTTACGTACTGCGTAATCGTTACATTCTGTCCTTTTTTCATTCGTAGTAACTGTTTGTACAACGTTGCCTTTCTAACAGGACCCCGTGACTAAAATATTGCCTTAAGTCCGTCCCACGCTTCTTTAGACGTTTCGGCGTTTCTCACGTGGTTCAACTGCCCAAGACAAAGGCTTAGATTTATCAGCGCCAATGCCTTTGCGTCTTGCTTGATCCATTCCTCTAGATTTCTTTCTGGTTTTATTTCAGTATCGTCAACGTATTTCTACAGGTCATTATATACGAGAAGACTTTTCATCTGTATTTTCCAAAGTTCGTAATTGTCCTCGTTCAACTTCTCAATATTTGAAAATCCACTAGGACCCGCCATATCGAATTAGATAATAGATCCGTTTACTTACTTCTTATATTAAATATTCTTTCCTTGTAAGCAGTCCTGGGCCCATAACCTGTCAGAAGATGAAGCAAGTAAACGTATATCTTACGATGTACGGAAATACACAGTTATATGTAACACGACTACATGCACAAAGGGAGGGGAGACACATGCTACACAGGGACGTAGCAAACTAGAACAAAGAAAGTGACCTTTGACCAAAAGTATGTGAAACTCACCAACGTAGCGCCGTCTAGTACAAAATATGTCTTAGTGACCTAGCACACAGGGATTACATTTTTTCTTTCTTTCACACATTACTTCGAGAGAAATTTGTAATAAAACTTCTTACTGAAAATCTATTCAGAACAACTTATTATTAAAACAAATTTTATCAAACTATTTATTATTAAAAATTATTATTTACTTAAGTAAAAATTAATTTTGTAATTAGTGCCATCCAATTTTATTTAGGAAATTCATTGAAAAATTAATTTTGTGATTAGTGCCACCCAAACCACTACTACTAATGCATGCTAAGAAGAAATTTTTCGAAATTCTCCCTGCGGGGGAGAGGGAGAGGATTAAGACAGACTGAATAACGGCTTCTACCGTACTATTTTAGATGCAATTTTTTGTTTTCAACTACATTTAGTCTTCATTGAGTACTTAAGTGTATTAAATCGATAACATTTCAGACATTGTAATAAATATTTTTATATATTTCGATTTTTTAACCAAATGTTCGAACCGTTTTAAATTCGATTTTGTTATTGCATGTTGGTTCGATTATAGAAATAATCGAACCAACATGGAAGTAAAGGTTTCAGAAAATTGACCAAATTGAAAACAATTCGTTTGATTCTCGGCAATTCTCATCATCCTCAGCGGTAGGTGTTATATAATAATTACTGTATTATTGTTGTTGAAATACTGAAGTATTTCAACAACAATAATACAGTAATAATTATATATAGTAATAATAATACAGTATAAATGGGGTTTGCTTGCAAGATCCGTGCAGGCGAAGTCGCAGGTAACAGCTGGTAAAATAATAAGGCAAAAGGGTTACATAATTACTTATACATTTTGGTATTTTTGAAACCGTGCTAGTAATTTATTTTAATTCAAACACAAATTATTTATCGTATTTATACAGATACTTGGCAAATCACAGAATTAAATTTTATTCAGTTGATACGAGCTTCTTTTGTTTATACACGTTTCGGGCATTTCTTGCCCCTCTTCAGCCAACTAAAATAAAAGTTTACAAGCTACAACAGTAAAAACCAACAAATATATAAGGTTATGTTATTTTAAAAACATACCTTTTTGATTAGTTTAAACAATTTTAAAATTTCTTCCATATACTTAAAATCACGTTTAAATTGATTTAAGAATTAAAATTTACATACTAATCATTCGAACAAACGTATTCCGCTGACCTTTCCTCCCAATTAAGCCTTCCCACTGTCTATTGCACAGTCACATGACGAGTAGGCCACCCCTGTGGCAACATTTTTTTTAAATTACTTTTTTACATAAAAAATCTGTTACATAAAAATTTTTACATAAAAAATCTTTTTCAAAAATATTCCTTATTTTATAAGATATTGAGTCAATTTTCGTGTATTTTAATACTTAAGNCACTGTCTAGTACACAGTCACATGACGAGTAAGCCACCTTGTGGCAACATTTTTTAAAAAATTACTTTTCTACATAAAAATTTTTTACATAAAAAATCTTTTTCAAAAATATTCCTTATTTTATAAGATATTGAGTCAATTTTCGTGTATTTTAATACTTAAGTTTTTATTTATGCATTTATTACTTTTGATAATTTCTACGCTTTCTTTGAACTTTCTGTGATATGTTTTTTTTTCTTTGTGGAGTATTTGTACTTTATCTTTATCTATTTTACAATCGTTCAGGTTGCAATGAACATGAAAAGCAGAGTTTAATCTATTGTATTTTAGATCTGCTATATGTTCTTTTAATCTGGATTTTAACTTTCTTTTAGTTTCTCTTATATAATATTTATTATCTCTACAAGTCCAAAGACACACAAAGACTGTTAAAAAATGGAACCTTAAAATAAATAATCTTAAAAAGCCACAAGATAATAAAAAAACAAATGAAGTATATCGAGTATATAAAGTATATCGAGTTTCCATACATCAAAGGATTACACGAGCAAATTGATAATGAAATAAGTAATATAAACTTCAAGTTAGCATCGTCATATCAAAAAATGTACAGTAGACCTCCCTATAACGCTTAGATACGTTCCACGTTATTCGAATTTCACGTTGTAGGAATCCTTAAATACATGAGCCAATCGCAGCCTAACACGTGTGAAGTTTACGGATTACGGCTGTTTGAAAGGTTTTCTTCCATAAAATTAATCGATTCTAGACTAATTCGACTCAACATTTCCAAAATACGTATAATTATTTGGGAATAATCCGTATAAACTATGCTATAAACAAAAAATTGTAGGATTACTTACCGAGTGTGCACCGTTCGACGTCGCCATTGCTTANATTTAATTTATATATAATTTATATATAACACTGTACAGACGATAGTAAACTCAATTTATCCGCGTAAACTCTCCGTAGCGTGGCGCTGAACTGCGGAAAGTAGTTCGGCTGTCCGATGACATTTTACCGAATTATAGGAGTTTTTTACCATGTTTGTACGGATACCGTCGCAATTTTTTCGCCATCATATCGGAATCCGTACTATTGGAACCCGTGTTATAGGGGGGTTCTACTGTACTCAAATATCAGTGGCGGAATGGAAGCGCTGTATTGTAGAATACAGGACAGCTTTCAAGCAGCCAGATTATATGCATTCGCGCATGCGCTTTACAGAGCACCAACCTCAGGCTGCTTAGCTGGTGGGTGCTACACATCAAAATATCGTATAACGCTTCCAATGATTCTATCCAGGACTTGTTCTGGGTTGTTAGCTGTCTGCCTGCTAGATATTTGGCCGCCCTCGCCTCATTATGTGAATCGCAAGTAGATTTATAACTTAACCCAACGGATAAGAATTTACTGGTACGTTTTTATGATAGTTTTGTATAGTTGCCACGAGTAAAAAAATCCATTATAATATTTGATATATATTCATTCTGCTTTTATTCTTCTCTCTCATTTTGTATTACTTACGAATTTCAATATTAAACTAGTGATTTACGATTTAGTATATCTCATGTATAAGAGGACGCAGAGAAAAACGTGTACAATTTTTGTACAATGTTAAAAAAATTAACTGTTACTTTGACAGCATCATTTATAACTAAATTTAATAAATGAGATACACGAGGAACAGAAAAAGCTTTAGAATTTATTTTCTTTAAATTTACAATTTATGTAGTTGTTGTCATAAAAATTTGTCTTTTTACTTCTTTCCCGAGACTACAAATATTCGAGTACAAAATAACCGGTTTCGACTTATTTCTACTTAAGTAGTAGTTAAATAATTAAGCGATTAGAGAATTAGGAACATAAATAAAACCCTGCCGAAAGAGCCGGAATATTACTTAAACAAAAGCTTAACCGAACAAATTTCTAGCCGAGTACAGTGCAGACTGATTTCTTCGTAATATTAGATGTAATAAAGACACATTTTTCCAGTTCAGTGAGAGTGAGTGAAAAGTTGAAAATTTCCGTGGTCACCTGGTCCTAACGTTTTAGGACCAGGTGTTAGAAATTAGTTAGAAAACAAATGACGGACAATCTATTAAGTTTAACATATTTATATTTTTACAGCTATGGCGAGAAACGTTTAAAATTTACAACAACCCTGCTGTGTCCTTTGAGGTATACTAGTAGTGTGACAAAAGAGAATAGTATGAGTGTGAGAGTTCTCCCCCATAAAAAATTTAAAAAATTTAGAAAGATAAAAATTTGGATAAATGTCAGTTAAAAAGTTTAAAAATCTAAAAATGGCATTTACTTATTTCATCCATAAAAAATTCTATTAAAATCCCACAAAATGTCTGTAAAAAGTAAATATAAATAACTAATTAAGAGCCGTCTCATGCTTCTGTACACAAATTTTAAATCAGTTAAATGTTTATTAAATCGATCTGGTAGATAAACCACGATTGCCATACTAAATGTTTGTTGGAGTATTCATACAGTATTATCTATCAACTAGCAAATGGCCCGGCTTTGCTCGGGCAAAAGTAACGATAACTAAGATAAAGATTATTACGTTACAGTCAACCTTACCCGGTTTCACAGAATTGGGTTCCCTTGTTTCCAGACTGATTAGAGAATTTTTAGATGGTTCTAAAAATATGTTCGATTTCCCGCAAAAACGAAAAAAACTGCATCTGCGTCTTGCACGTCGCTTTCGCTTAACAACTCCATTGTTACGTAACACTTTCATTGTTGACACTTTCATTGTTACTTAGCACTTCCATTGTTACTTAGCACTTCCATTGTTACTTAACACTTCCATTGTTGATGAAAGTGTTAAGCCTTAATCCTGTCCCTCTCCCCCGTGGGGAGGAATTTCGAAAAATCCCTTCTTAGTGTGCGTTCTCCTAACGTACCCTAACTGTGTACCAAATTTCAACTTTCAACTGCTAACCGTTTGGGCTCGTATCCATAATGTATATAGAAGATTTAATCCTGTCTCTCTCCCCCCGGGTGAGAATTTCGAAAAATCCCTTCTTAGTGTGCGTTTTCGTGACGTACCCTAACTGTGTACCAAATTTCAACTTTCAACTCCTAACCGTTTGGGCTCTGCGCTGATTATTATTATCATTATTATTATTATTATCAACCCGTCTCGATTATATATATAGATACGTAAAAATTTACCTTGTGGTGTACGTAAAAATCTACCATGAGGTGTATCAACATAATCCAAGATATGTAAATGCCCGCTTCTATCCTTCCAAATATAATATATCCCTTCCTCATCATACCAAATTATTACTGACTTAACATAATGAATATCAGTCTCCATTTATATAGGAAAAAAATTATTTATTACAAATTCTTGCTAACAATGAAACTTTATTTTTATAATTATTTTCAATAAAATTGTTGGAGAATCTTTTCTTTAAAATAACATCACACCAATCAATTTTATGTTTTATAATAAAATCTTCGGATAATTCTTGATATTTAACAACTATTTCCCAGTCTAATATATTTAATTGATCTCAGTCTTCGAGTAATTGTTCCGATATGGTTTGATATCTTAAAAGTGAATTTAAATTTAATTTTAGAGCATATTTCCTAATAAATTCATTATCTAAATTTTGAAATCGAGATATAGCATCCCAATCCACTTTATTTGCATATTGTAGAATAAATTCCGAAGATAATATTTGATGAGTAGAGATGAGTTTCCAATTAACCTTATCATCATGTTGTCTTATAAAATTTTCAGAGAGACTTTGGTGTTCTGATATTTTTTCTATTTCACTCTATCTTTAAATTCATTAATGAAAAATTCAGACAATTTTTGATTATGAGATATTAAATCCCAATTAACTGTATCTTTAAATTCTCTTATAAAACGTTCCGATAACTTTTAAAATATTGAAATCAAATCCCAGTTAAGTTCATCTTTAAATTCTCTTATTAGATCTTCTGTTAAATTCTCTCGTTTTGAAAAATTATCCCAATCAATAGCCCTCTTTATTCTAGAGTCCATTTATATAAGAAAAAAATTATGTCAGTGATTTATTACAAAAAGTCAAACAAACTCAATAATAGGTGCTTTATACATATTACCACAATCTCTCCTACCCCTGTATACAAATTTAAAATCACTCATCTGGTCTAAATCCTCATTCTTTAATTTGTTTTTGAATCCGTAAGGTAGAAAAACTTGAAATTCATTCTATTCATTGTTCCTAAGAACAACTAATTTTTTTTCACCAAAGCAAGTGGATACTGTTTTAAAATAATGAATTGGATATTCGTAATCAATTTGCAACTCGTTTAATTTCTTTGATGGAGTATTTTGAAGTTTACCAATACCAGTTTTTCAGTGTCTCCATTTGTATAGAGAAAAATTTAATCAGTATAATTTATAAATATTGGAATACTATTTCTTGAAAATGAAGTCCTTAAATCCTCAACAGCATCTGTTTCAGCAGCATCTGTTACATCAAAATATGGATTTTCATCTAAAGTTAAAATTGAAATTTCATCTCCTACATTGAAAGGAATAATTTAATTTACAACTACTGTATATAAGTTTCTCTTTTCTCTTTTTTAAAAGAAAATAATAATTTTTCATTGATAAATATACCTATACTTACAACTATTGAAGGTATTTTGATTGCAAAAAAAATCTTACTAATGAAACCATTAGATTCTAAAACAAATCTTATTTCTTCAATAGGGTTATTACTAAAGATTACGCGAAATATTATATATTCACTCGGTCTAATTAAACTCAGAAAACCTCTTAAGATATATGAATAGTAACTTGAAGCAAATAAACCATTTTCAGTTTTTTTAATTATATTGTTTGGATTTTCATCAATTTTGAAATAATTTTCGAGATATGATTTTGTAACTGCATCCATATCATTAATTGAATTTTTTAAATTAGTTATTCTTTTGTTATCTGAATCATAAAAATCATTTTTCAACAAAAGAGCGGGAGGTACATATAATCCATTTTCAGTTCTTGAAAGCATATTGTTGTCTTTTATATCAACTTGGCTAAGACTAAAGGAGCTACTATCTACATAAAATTTTGTTGCAACCTCAAAGTTAGATATAGGTTGTGATACATTTATTATTATTTTTATTTTTTGCATCAAACACATCATCATCAATTATGNTTGTAACAACATAAAACCCTGTTTTAACATCATATTTGAAGCATTCCCAAATTTACAAAATTAGATTACAAATTTTATTTAATAAAGAAAATACTACATGTTCAGTCCTAGGGTCAGAGTCCACTTCCTAGAACGACTGTGGGGTGAGGTTCACCACACTTTTAAATGATGTGATGATCGGTTATTATAGTATTATGTATGCATGACAATCGGTTATTATAGTATTATGTACGCATGACAATCGGTTATTATCAGTTATTATGTACTCATTTTTAAACTACTTTATATTAAACTGTTAAATATTCTATTATATTTAATATAACATATTATATCAAATAATTTATAAAGAAATAATTAAACCATTTTTAATTGGCATAAATTAGTTTAACCCTTTTGTTGCCTTTTGATTCAACACTATTCTCAAAACCGGAAGTTCTGCCATTATTGAAACTTAAGATAAATAGAAATTTTTTACAAAAGGTAATTTTTGAAATTACATTGATGTAAACTTAGAAAATATATTTGAAATAGCTCGTGGATTCTTTCCACGTTTGGAATTTTTTCAGAAAAAGAGCACATTCCAAATTTTTAAAAACATTCAAATTAAAGAATCCAGTTATAACAGAAGATATAAAATAAGCCTGAAGAAGTGCCCAGGAGGGGCATTGAAAACGTTCGCAGATTTTTTGAAGAGTTTCACGCCAGTTATTGGTTATTCATGTAGGTTGTTGAGTGTTCTGAGTATATACAACCTGGTGTGATGAGAAAGTATATTAAGTTATAGCTATGCCAGCTAATATATACTGTAAAGTGGTAATAGCTCTTACAAAAGCAAGAGCGAGACTGGATTTTTTGATAAAATGTAAAATGAAAGGGGTATTTCCCATGACAATTTTCCGTGTGCATCTACCCCCTGGTAACGAACCCATTATTAATAAGGTGAGATGGATGTGTTTAACAAGAGCTATCAGACTCACAAGAAAGAAAGTATATTCTTTTGTAGCCAAAATTATTCATGTAGAAGATTCCTAATTTCAACATGATCCTAATCTCTTGATAGTCGAAAATGTTAGACATAATAATGTAATAAAGTTGATTTAAACATATACAGTCGACCCCTCTATAACGTGGGTTCATATAATGCGGATTTGTATATCGCGGTGAAAAAATTGCGACCATATTCATATAAAGACACTAAAAGAGACTTGTGAAATGCGGTAAAACATTATTGTTGACTAGTGTCGCAACAGGATTGGTCGAATCTGGACCAATAGTGGACGAGCAGCTGAACTACTTACACACTACTGAGAGTTTAGGCAAGTAAGTTGAGTTTACTATAGTCTGTACAGTACAGTAGACCCCCCTATAACGCTTAGATACGTTCCACGTTAATTGAATTTTACGTTGTAGGAATGATTAAATACATGAGCCAATCGCAGCCCGATAGGTGTGAAGTTTACGGACTAAGGCTGTTTGAAAGGTTTTCTTCTATAAAATTAACCGATTCTAGACTAATTCCACTCAACATTTCCAAAACACGTATAATTTTTTGGGAATAATCTGTATAAACTATGCTATAAACAAAAAATTATAGGATTACTTACCGAGTGTGCACC
>NW_019384459.1:38704-83002 GCF_000671375.1 Centruroides sculpturatus
ACGTGTTTTGGAAATGTTGAGTGGAATTAGTCTAGAATCGGTTAATTTTATAGAAGAAAACCTTTCAAACAGCCTTAGTCCGTAAACTTCACACCTATTGGGCTGCGATTGGCTCATGTATTTAATCATTCCTACAACGTAAAATTCGATTAACGTGGAACGTATCTACCGCGTTATAGGGAGGTCGACTGTAGTTTGCACTTTTATACATATAGTAATAAATTATCATCATAATAGATACAGTATACTGTATTATCATTAAGAAATAATTTTACGGTAATACATATGATGTTAAATTAGAATGGATTTTATAGTAGATTCTTAAACCACTTGATACTTTTATGAGACTGAAATTATGACCCCACAGATAATGACAATCTGTTATAATGTCAAAAAATTGCCAGTCCCATGGATGATGTTATAAGTGGGTTAAACTGTATATCTAAACATTTTTCTAAATCTATATATATACATACATACATACATATATGTGTGTATGTATGTATTTTGAAAATAAAACAACTTTTATATTTAATTAGTCTTCATTACAAATTATTTTTTCATTAAATTACAATATTGATTATAATTTATTACAGAGGGTTTACTAAACAAAAATGTTTTTTACAAATTCATTGTTATAAAATTTGTCAGATGCACTTAATTCTGTTAAATATTGATTTTGATTCATTTTTTACAGAAAATACAAACAAAAATTTCTGCAAGTCAACAAATACAAACTTTGATGAACAACATTATTCCAACAACAATTTTTTTAAATTTGTTTTATAAATCTTATAATCTTTGTTTTTATCTGTTTTAATTTGTTTTATTTTTTGTAAAGAATACTGATACCCCAATGACTTCCTGTCTTATTTTTTTCATCTAAATTAATTATAAATGACTGTTGATTAGCAATGTGAATCGACAGATCATCAGATGCAAAAACATTCTAAAATTTCTTTTTATTTTCGGATTGCTCATTGTCAATCTCTATAAAGTCTCAGTATTTCTAAAGTTTCTAAAGTTATTATATTCTAACAAACAAATAACATTTACTATTACAACACATTATCAGTACTGAAAATTTTAGTTTGATTGAAATATTTCCCTGCTGATAAATGCTTATATGTGATTCTGATACAGACCAATCTGGAATAAGATTGAAACAATATAAAGTGTAACTGTCTTTATATTCATTTATGACATATTTATGATGATGAATATATCCTGTATCTTCAAATACGAAGGAAAAATTTCTTGCCTAAATCTTATTTGTATAATCTAGAGTAAACAGTTTAGAAGGAATTATTTGATTGTCTTTTGATAAATATATGTAATTTAAATTGTAATTTTTAAAATTAAAAGTATTATTCTTACATTTCTGTTAAATGCTGAGTTAGAAACTAATCTAAGAGTTATTTTATAAGGTAACTGGCCAATAATAGCATTTGATATACTCAAAACTTTAACATCTGTTCTGTGAAACAGCATTTTTATAATTCCTGTTTGCAATGTTTTTTCTATCCCAATTTGAACAGATAAACTAATATCTATTTTATTGATTTTCAATAATGTGTTTTTAATAATAATTTTATAATTATTATTATTTGCCATTAATGCAAAATTGTTGTTCAGTCTTTCTAACTTAATTATCAAATAAATGTTGTTGATTAAAAGTTTAGATTTATTTGCTAAATCAGTGTTTTTCAATTTTTTTTTATCTCATGGCACACTTGAACCTATAATTAAATTTCCATGGCACAAATTTCCACAGAAAAAATCACATCATTTAAAGTTGTGTTTGTAAACATTGTATTCTATTACTTGCCACTTAATCTAATTCTTTTTGTCTATATTTTTTATGAATTAAATAAAACTGTATTGTTGTTCTTTAAAATAGCAGCAGGTTAGAACAATAGTTATTTAAATTAATAATTTTCATTTACATAGGAAAAGCAATTAACATTAAGTATTAATTTGCATCTAAAAGTGGCCTGCCAAAGCTGGACATTGGGTGGCCAAAGAAACCTGCCCAATGTCCAGCTATTTCTAATTAAAGTAATTTGAACTAAATATTGACAATTATAGATACATTTTTGATTTAAAGAAAATTTCGTTTTAAATGAAATAACCTGGTGTTATGCACATGTAATTTTGTTTATGAATATTTATTTTTACTACATTATGGATATATTTATTTGTTATAAGTATGAAAAACTCATATAATCAATTTAAAGTGCTTTTAATTTTGACATTTACACTTATTGTTCTTTTTTGGGGGAGAGTTTCTTTTGAAAATAATTTATTTAATATCTCTAGGAGTTAGACAAAGTTCATTTATATTCATCTATATGGTTAGACAATGTAAGGACACACAGGCTTCAGACCACCAAATTTATTTAATAACTTTCAAAAATTTTCGTGGCACATTGGTTAAAAGTCACTGTGATAAATTGATATGGTAATGTCCAGATAAATCTATTAATCTACTTTCTAGACTAATATTAAATCTTTTAACTGATCCTTCATTAATATTATTTTCTCCTAATGGATTTATTGAATCCATATATTGCTCAGTATCTTAAAAAAAATAACATACTTGTTAAGAACTTTTCTTGTGTTTCCTTTGAAAAAATAATAATGCATCCAATATTGCTTGATAAAGATAATTAACTTGAGAAATTACTTGTTTATCATTTAGAAAAACAGTGCATTGAGAAAACGAACTATTTAAAAAATAATTGATGGGAGTAACTTTTTCTTCAGCAGTAGTATTTGATTCATTTTTCTTTACAATTTTTGCCGAACATATAGATAAATTGAATGTAAATCAATATAATTTTTTCCCGATAGGTAACCATAAATCTAAAATTTGATAGGTGCCTAATTATCAGAAGTTGTCAATATGGGATGAACTATAATAATTGTATAATAATTTATACAATCTTTTGGATTGAGCTTTATTTTGCACTTCTAAAAGGTAAACTAATATTAATAAATAAAATAATGTAATATTTATATCTGTTTAAGGCTAATAATGTTTTTCTTCCACAAAACAATTTCTTTTCCACCGGCAGTTCTCAATTCAATTTTGATTGTATCAATATAATTTTTCTTTAAAGGGAAATATAAAGGTGATGGATAAACTCTAACTATTTTCAATAAACCAAACATTCACCATAATTAATCAGGTTAATTAAGTGCTATAATAATGATTAACTATTAAGTAATTTGGTACTAGAGGTAAGCGTTAGGCATCATCTCTTATTAAATTTAATAATAATAATATTTACAAATTAATTTAAAATATTCTGGAAGAAAAGAATGAGCCTGGAGCTGGACTTGAACCTGCAACTCCTGCTTACCATGCAAATGCATTGCCAGTTATGCTGCCCGGACCTCCAAGCAATTGTTTGCTTCGATTCTTCTAACTATTTGTTCTTTGGATTTAAACACAAAATTGCTATGGAGAACTTATCACACTGGAACACTTTTTTGGTGGAAAAAGTAAATTTTATTTTCTATACCTTCATATTTTCTTCACTAGTCCAACAATTTTACAAGTACTATGATATTTGAAGTACATATCAATTAGTTTTATTAACTTGAATAAATTTAGAAAAATTTTGATCTGAAAGCTCTCTCTTTAAACATTAACAAATTCTTCTTGTTCTTTTTTACATAAATTTCTTGCATATCTTCTACACAGTCTTCAAATGAATCGTATACATTGTTATTTACATCACTAATTTCTGTTAACAATTATAAAATCAAACTTTCCTTCTTCTTTCCAAAATTTATCATTAATTTTGAAATAGTGCAAGATGATAGGAAAATTGTTGAGAATATTTACTGCAACAACACAAACATCTGTCAAGTTGTATAAACAAGGAGAAATCATATAATTCCTATTTTCACTGTAAGTAAAAATGAAACTAAACAACTCCATGATTGCATTTTTGAAAATAAAAGAACTGAGTTGAAAAGTTAATTTATATCAAATACCAACCAATCATATTTCTCCTATTAATTTATTCCAAAAATACATCATAACTAAAATAATATTGTCTTATAAATAAAATATACCTCAAAGTGTATCAGACCTGTAGTACTAACACAAAATAACATTTTAAACTTTTTATATTGAAAGTATTATTGCCTACTTATGATTGAACTGTTTATTTTTAAAATCTCAAATTATATTAATTAACCATATTATGTAATAAAAATATTACTTCAATGTTAAGCAAAATTTAACAAGTATAAGAGTAGGATTATTAAACTTATATAATATCAATGTGAGATGTTTTATTGAAAACATTAATTCACATTACAAAAATTTAATAATAAACAAATAAAAAAACAGAATGAATGACTAACTCATTTGGTATTTGTAAAAGATACCAAGTGAGTAACTCAAAATTAAATATATTTTAATGAGATTTTGATATTTGCAAATCCTCATTTTCTCACTACTACACATTAAATTGTAGCATAATAATTTCTTTACAAAGCCCATAAAATTTTTGGAATAAAATAAAAATCTTTAATATATAGTTAACATTCAATATAAAATTTGTAATATTTGAAATTGTATATAAAAATATAATGTTGTTCCAATTTCTTCATATATTAAATTTGTATTTAATATTTTTACATATATCAATACAGAAAGTCCTTGACTTATGAAAATTTGGGTTATGCTTATTTGTAGATAGTATTGTTAATTTTGAATTAAAGTATTACAACTGTTCATTTATTAAGCGTGATTTTGACATATATAACAGGTGATGAAAATTTTGAGGGAAAAAATTCTTTTTTATATCTAAATAGTTTTTTATAACAAAAACTATTTAGATTTAACTATCCTTTGAAATAAATGTATATGTTAAAAATATTTCATACACAAATATCATTTAACTTATATGGCTTTTTAACTTGAACAGAAATCTTGAAACAAATTAAAAGTGTAAGTTGAGTACTTACTGTGTAATTATTTTTCATTTAAAAAGTATTTATTTTATTTTATTTTATAGCTACATCTATGTGAATTAATTTTGGAACAAGAAGGCGTTTATGGATCTACTAGACTTTTAGAATATCCATTAGGTTTCATTCCTTTAGAGACTGATTTGTATTCTCTTGAAACACCAGATTTCTTTTCATCTTTTTTTCTGGTACATTATTATTTTCAGCACTTATAATGTCATAGATAAATAATTTATTAAACTATGTCCGTTTAATTTATTGAATAATATATAATAAATAACTCAGTTAAAAAACTTTCTGATATTTCTAGAAAGAATAAAATATTTTATTGGAGCTATTCTTAATTTTGTGCAAGTTTAATTAAATCATTTTAATATTATTTTTTAGGAAGGGGATCAGACTTGGTTACATACTGCAGCAACATCATTAATCCAATTACAAAAATTCTGTGGACCAATTTATAATGTGTATGGAGTTGGAAGATGTGCAAAAGTAAATTTTTAAATATAATAAATTATTCATTATTAAATATATAAAACTTTAAAATTTTTATCATGATATAAAATTTGTTAATAGATACACAATGTTATGAGATGGTTAATTTTTACAGAAATTAACCATTTAGATACTAAAGAATTTTTCAAGAAAGTATAAAATGGTAAAATACTGACTAGAACAGTGTTTCCCAACCTTTTTTGTGCTATGCCCCTCTAAGCCTTTCTAAAATTCTTATGCCCCCCTAACATATACAGCATTAGGAAAGAGACAGGGCCGAACTCGGAGGTATAGCCCGTGGTAAGAAGGAAGTGGAGATAGGGTAGAAGAAGTTGAGAGTATGGAGGGGCAGAAGGAGGGGGTAAGTGTGATAGGATAGTGGGAAGTGAGGGAAGGTGGGTCATGGGACCCATTGGCGCCTTGCATCGCCTATATTTAAAAGAAAATTAATACAGTGTGGACAATAAACAATACAGAATGAGCCGGATGGGTACAACACAAATGAAAAGGCGCGACAATGTAAACATGTATAACAGATTACAAGCAAAGCTATTAAACAAATTAACTTCAGTTAGCAGGAGTACAATAACAGAGGAAACAGATGAAGCTGTTTGGTGTAAAACATAAAACCGCGGAACATATAGAACAGCTTATCCAATTTATTACAGAATGAACCATTAAAGCAATATACTCTAGATTACACAGTTGACACATACAGAGAGAGGAGACGATGAACTTCTAGATGGTCAGTTGAGGGTGATCATAGATTGCAGAGTGGGACTAGTCGAGCTTCCTGATACCTGTAGCAAATCTTTTTATCGCTGAAAAGTTTTTCTTGTCAGAAATCAAGTCCTTAAGCATACAGGGCCAGTGGAAGCCGTTGTCCTTGATGGTACGAATTAACTCCTTGCGTTGCGTAGAGTAGTGTGGGCAGAAGAAGATTATGTGCTCAGGATCTTCCTCCTCCTTCAAATCGCAGTCACAGCAACTATACAGTTAACTTAAACTCTGGACAAGTCTATTTTCAAATTGCCCCCCTTTACAATCCAATTGACCCCCTGTGGGGCGTGGGCCCCACGTTGGGAAACATCTGACTAGAATATTAATAGTTTTTGTAACAAAGTGCAAATTAAACAGGATAACTAGAATTTTGTGTGAAAGGAATGTAAAAGTAATAACTAATTATGGCTGTCAAAGATAAGAATTAGATGAATGATTACAGATACAGTACATTTCTTACAAGACTAAATGCCAAGTAATGTGATCCCCTCACTTTTGATGAGGCAATTATCAAATGTGATGGAATTGCTTTAATTAAGTGCTCAATGATTTTCTCATACTTCTATTGGGCAATTAATTTGAGGTTATCTTATTGCCAATGTTCATATTTAAGTAATAATGTTTGTCATTTGTCTTACAAATTAATATAGGATTTGTTCTGTCTTCTAATTTTTGTTAGATGTAAACTTCTTTGATATATCTTGTTTCTTTTGGAGCATATTTCTGTTTGGATGATATTTCTTAAGTATAAACATTTTTCAAAACTTGATTCATTACTATAAAGCCACACCAACTGCTTTATAATATTGGACTATGTTTCAGGAATAATATTAAACAATAATTCAAATTATTGTTACTAGAATATAGCCTGATATTATACAGCAGTTGATGTGACTTTATTTCCTAAATAATGAGTTATTATATTTATAAAGTTAAAGTTAATTATGAAGTTATTTTAGGATACATTTTGTGTCCCATTTGCTTTCCATGAGTTATTTGTAAATATCTTGGGTTTTTTGAGGAAATGTGTGTGATGGTGAATAAGTTCACTGTTGATCTAAGTATTACACTAGATAGTAAAGTTTGTTTATTACAGCATATGGGTTGAATTTTTTATATAATTTGTTAACATCTTTCTAATAATACATTTAAAAAGTTTGTTCTAAGTGTTTTTTTATTCTATCACTGCATGTGGTTATCTTGGAGTGTTCTGGTCTTCATGAGCTTGGTGTGCTGATGAAGTCTTAATGCTGGTTTTTATAGTCCTCAATGTTCTGTACCAGTCATGTCCATTGATGATGATTTATTCCATTATAGTTTTCATAATGTCAACAGTTACATTCTGCTGAGTACCTTTGACTTGATGTTGGATCTGTGAGATATATGATAGTATTTTTGTTAGTCCACTAAGACATCATCAGCCATGCAGTTGCTGTCATGAATATCGCTATATTACACTGGGTGTTCTTAAACATGATTTGACATGAGCAGCTGATGACAGTTGAACATGATTAAACATGATTTGACATGAGCAGCTGATGAGCATCTATGTGACAGTTGAACGTGGTCACCTGTCACATAGATGTGACAGGTGACCACGTTCAACATCAACTATGATGGTGATACCAGCAATTGGTTTCTGTGTTTCTGCTTTGGACCAGGGCTACTTTTTCACGCACCACCCTGAATTTTCTAAATCTAAAATGAGACATATACCATATTTATTTGTTTTTTTCAATGAATAAATGAATTAAATTAATTTTTTTTTTATTTAGATGGTGATTGATATGTTTAGGGTGCTGGATAATGAAACTAAGCAGACAGGATCAACAAATTCACAGATTGATTATGCCATTCTTATTGACAGAGGTTTAAACTAAAATATATTTTTAAATAATTGTATATATTTAGTGTAAAATTTTAATAGTTTAAAAAATATTCTATTTTCATAAAATATTTTTTAATATTTTAATAGTATGTATTAATTAAGTTAATGGCTCTTTTATGTATTGTTTAATTATTTATTGTCTTTGAGGTCATTTGTAATTATTTATGAATATATTATTGTTCATAATCACCAAGAATAGAAAGCATAGTTGCTGATAAGTTATCAAGGAACTTTTTTGCAAACAGTTAGGTATTAATTGTTATTTAAAGAGAATAGAAGAATAAGTTTGTGTTGATAAACTTATGTATTGATAATTGAATGTAAATAACTTATAAGTTTAAAATAACAATAATAAAGAAGATTATTAATTATATCTTAAAATTTCACGAAAACTATGTGTCATTTCTTTATCTCAATTAAAATATGGCTATTTGCTTGATCAGAAAGATAAAAAGTGAAAATGTGTAAGCAAATACTATTTGCTTAAAAATTTGTAATACAAAAATATTATTATGTAAATAAATATAGTTATTTTTTATCATTACTGTTATAAATGGAAAATAATTTTTTAATTATGATGATTGATTCATTTTTGATCAGTTTGATATTACATTTGGTAATATTTAAAATGATTACATTTCAATAGACGTTGACTATCCTTCAGTTTTACTAACACAACTAACTTATGAAGGCTTGCTGGATGAAACATATGGAATTAAAAGTGGTAAGATGCTAAGTAAAATGTATTATTAAATAATAGATATTTAAAAATATAATTTTTCTGAATTTTATTTTTCTATAGAAAGCTTATTATATTTATGTATAAAGTATCTTTACAGTTTTTTTTAATTAAGCATTTACTTAATAGTTAAAAAAAATATCCAAATTTAGAATCAATTTTCAATAATACTGTTTAAATTATCATTAATATATCTTTAAACATATAAAACAAATTTATTGAAGTTGTCAAAGTTTTATATTAAATTAGGATTAAATTATTTATTGATAGTTATATTCATAAAAAACTTTATATTTTTGCATTGATTACTTCTTAGAATAATAATAGAAAGTTATAAAATGATTAAAAATCAACAAGATATAATTAATTCTTTTATAGATACATATTATATATATTAAATTGTATTATTTCACAGCAAAAGTTACATTTGGTGAGGATGTTACAAAGAAAAAAGAAAGTGTAAAAGTAGTTCTTAATAACAGTGATGAGGTAATTAATTTATGTCATATAGATTAGTAATTGATGAATTAGTATGATTATGTATAAATAAATGAATTTGCTAATATACAGGGCCTTTCAAAAAGAATGGTACCATTTTAAATTATTGTAATTATGTTAATTATTATCTGAGAATGTTGTAATGTACATTAAAACATTACACTTGGCCACCAGTGGCCAAGTGATCTTCATACCCTGAACACTGGGAGTTAGGTTGTGGTTCGCTCCTCACCAGGGCAGGCTGGCCACATGAGTTTTCCTGGTTTTCTCCAATCTGTAACGCCTGAATGGGGGGCCAGTTAACCGTAAAAGACCTTCCAGAAGTCATCCCCCTAGGCAGATTGCCCAAGTGTTGCATTGCCATAACTTAACAAATAAATAAACATTAAAACATTAGAAAACTGTCCAGGTTTTAAGTTTGCCTGTTACAATTTCTCATCTTGTGCACTTTGTGTCACACAGCACACATCCAATTGATACTGAAATTCTTCCTATACTTACTACAGCATATCCATTATCACTCCTAACACAGCAGTCATAATTCTATAGCTATTGCAGGTTACTTATGTTGCACAATGATGATATTTACTCTATTTATTGTATACATTGCATACATTGTAGATAATAATTAAAATAATTACAGTAATTTAAAATGGTAGCATTCTTTTTAGAAAACTCCATGTAATGATTTTATATTCACTGTTATTATCTGTCTATCATTTGTTTTATTTGTGTTTTTTTTTTCTACTAGATATTTAAAGAAATCAGGGATCAACACATTTCAAATGTATTTTCTTATCTTGGAAATAAGGCTAAAACTCTACAAGCTAAGTATGATGTATGTATAATTTTATTTAATTTTGATAAAAAGATGATATAATATTTTTTTTTTATCTTGAAAACATTTCAAATAATTTTTAAGTTGTTTACCTATTTGAAAACATTGAATTTTTATTTTTCATTCAAACACTTATCAATGAAATTTGGAAATGCTAAACTTATATTGCATATTTTTTATGTAATTTATACAACTAACTATACATATACATATATAAATTTTTCATAATTTGAATTTAATAAGAATTAAACATATGATATACGAGGCATGTCTGGAAAGTAAGTACCGTTTTGGAAAAACTCGCATAAAAAATATTTTTTCAAAACAAAATTTATTTTTACATGAAAGAGCATGTCTGAAACTATTTTTCTACATAGTTACCACCATTGTTCAGACATTTGTCATATCGGGAAACCAACTTGTCTATACCCTCTTCAAAGAAAGATGCCGCCAGTGAAGACAGCCACTGCTGAACATCGGTTGTTGCAACAATCTCATGCAAAACAGTATTTGAAATTTGTGGAAACTCATCACAAAGCAATCTTATTGTGAACCGTCTGTTTTCAGGAATTTTTTCATTCACTTTTGCAACCAAACCATCATTGACAACAGAAGGCCAGCCACTCCATGCTTTGTCATGAACATCAGTGCGTTCAGCATTGAATTGTTGAACCCACTTTCTAACCATTCCATCACTCATTACATTTTCACCATAAATCTCTACAAGTTGACGATGAATTTCAACTGGCTTAACATTCTTTGCGTTCAAAAACTGTATTACAGAATGCACTTCACAGTCGACGGGATCGGCAATAGTCTTAAACATTTTGAACACTCACTAACACGTGGAAAAACAACACAATCTGGCTGTAATGGCGTCACTAGACTGACAATCAACCAGAGAGACGTGTGCGCAGGTGCTGAACTGTGATACTACCACTGCAATGGCGGTAGAATGAAACAGTACTTACTTTCTGGACACGCCTCGTATGTTTAGCATATTTAATTTAAGCTGAATACTTTTATGTTACACTTATCTATTGTTTCCTTAAAACTTTAAAACCCAGTTTATTTTTCTCTCTTTTTTCTCAAATTTTCTTTTTCTGAACAATAAAATTTCAGCAATAAGAAATAAATCTATATATACAGTAGAACTCAATAAAACAATAACATATATTACAAAATAATTTGCTTCTGTCACTTTCCCATCTATGGTCTGTAATCTATACTATGCTTCAATTTTGTATCTTCAATATCAATATATGTACAATCAAAGCAGCATAATTTTTCAGAAATTATCACATCTACATATTCCATAATTATCAATCAATCAATAACTTTATTTTGGAACAACAACACCAAAAAAACTATGGTTTTAAAAATATAGTTGAAAATTGTTAACATGTGAACCTGGTTTAATGCTGGGATATTGAAATTAAAAGTTTTTTGGAAAATTGTTTTGTTTTATTTTGCTTATATGGAAGAAAACCCACTGAGGAGGGAAAATACAGTGGGTGATCAGTTAATGAACACTTTCACGAAAGATTTTTATGTTTGGATAACAAACACCTCACAGAACAAACAAAAGAAGAAGTGATATAAAATAATGAATACCAATTGGTCTTCCCTTGTCTTGTCTTTGGCAACAATTTGAAACTTTTCAGAGCGTGGGAAATGTCGACATCAATGCTCAACTCAGTATATACTGATTGGATAGTATTCCTCCGAACTTTGAAACTCACCCTTGTAATTTCAGCCTTTTATTTTTCTGACAGAAAGAATTTTTTTATAGTATTCGCGAGACTGTTGAGCGGGCACTCATTAAGTTTGACACGGGTTTTTATTTTTAAAAGGTGAGAGTATAATAGCAAAGGTAGAGAGTGGACAGAAGAAGTCGGATCTTGCTGGGCTGTATGGCTTGAACAGGTCTACAGTAGCCACAGTTCAATCTTATCTAAGAAAGATACTGTATAATCAAGAAGACTCAAGCAGCTGAAATTACATCTGAGAAATAAAGAAAATTGAAGAGCTCATAATTGAACCTGAAATGGATCTGATGACAGAAGAACACCAAGAACTCTTGAATGAAGAACACCAAGAAACTCGGTGACATATGTTTTCTTTTGAAAAAGAGGATTACAGTAGAGCGTCATTTATCTGAAAGTCAGTTATCCGAAACGTCAGTTATCTGAAAGAATTCCAGTCAGAAAATTTAAATTTTTGCTAGTGCTGTGGCACTGCAATCTTTGGCTATATCTTGGGCTACTCCAATATTTTTTTTGGTTGATGTGTCTGTTTTAGCTGGCAGCACTGGCCTTTTGTGTGGTGTTTTTCTGAGGACTGTGTCATGCTGAATCGAACGTTTTTGATACTAGATTAACTTTGAAAGTATAATTTTTTTTGTTTTTATATTTTTCAATATATTTATTTTGTTTGTAAAAAATAAATAAATCATTTTTAACGATACAATAGTCACGATTGTTATTTTAAAAAGTTTTCGTTAGGCTTAACATCGACAAAAATTCAATGCGAAGCAACACGCAACAGAGAAAAATTTCAACATGGGATAGGTTAATATATTTTTTCCTACATAATCGGTTATCCGAAAAATAAGTTATCCGAACAACCCCAGTCCCCAATTGATTCGGATAAACGATGCTCTACTGTAATGCCAATATCTGCTATTAAAGGCCTTTTGAAGAAGTGGGAGGATGTCAGAACAACGGTCTTAGAATGGCATCCAAAACCAGGTTGAGGTTAATAGGCTTGGGGATTTCTATAATTACAATGCTATTAATTACTTCTGAAAAATCCTGAAGAAGAGAGAAAAGCAATCAACATTAGACAGATTCTTTAACCCCCACAAACAGAAAAAACATGACTAATAAAAATGCAAGACTGTATATATGTATTTTTATTATTACATATAAATAAATGTAGTAAGAAAGTATATATTTTTTATTTTTTGGAGTTTCCAGAATAAATTAATCAAATTCCCATAAAAACCTATGGTAAATTGATAATNTATAAAAAGTGTTCCCATGCCGGGAATCGAACCCGGGCCTTCTGGGTGAAAGCCAGATATCCTAACCACTAGACCACATGGGAGTGTTGAATTTACTTTGGAATTAACTTCTTTTATATAAATAACAAATGTTCATACTCGAAAATTTTGTGATGATCTGATTCAATTAAAAGATCTCTGCTCTTAGACAAAGAATTAGATTTATTATGTGATGGTAGAAATACGATCTGTATCGGTAACAGTTGACCGAATCCACATAATCAATGCGCGTTAACACGTCCTTTACATTATGTTGATATATCTTCTGACGTATGATGACGACAGAGAGCATCAGCATATGTTACGCACGCGACGTACTCTAACCATTCAGAAAATGGCTTTTATAATTTAAACGAATATACAGTATTCACATCGACTAAAGAGCCCTCTATATAACGCACACGCGTGCTAGCAGAGTCGCTGGATATCTATAATGCTACTATTCTGGTTTAATAAATATTTCTGCCACTTCGATCGCGGGTAGGCCTAAGTTTGGCTGCGTTTCTTTATGCAGCGAGAGTGCAGCGTAAATGACGTCACGAGCAGCTATCGCTACACGTCGCTGCATCATAGAATTTTGTAGCGAATGAATTAAGAGGCCTTCAACAGCAGCATAAATATTTAGCTCTTCGTAAGTATTATCTTGACATCTTTAAAAAAAATTTTGTCCATTATTTAAATTATAACTTGATTATTAAATTAATTAATTGTAGATATAGGTGCATGTGAAGTTATCATGAAACAGAAAAACAAAGGAAATTTCAAAGATCATCTTAATGTGGAACATAGCAAGTATTGTTTTTACTTATTAAAAGAGGGAAATACGATTTGATT
Source organism: Centruroides sculpturatus (assembly GCF_000671375.1). Taxonomy (NCBI): domain Eukaryota; kingdom Metazoa; phylum Arthropoda; class Arachnida; order Scorpiones; family Buthidae; genus Centruroides; species Centruroides sculpturatus. The sequence continues at coordinate 52,830 of NW_019384459.1, forward strand.
AATTCTGTTGCATCATTAGATCTTTTAGATTGTGTTGAATTACGTGAAAATATGAATTACATTGAAGAGACAATCAATCGTCAGGTAATTTTTAAAGTTTAAATTATATTAACTGCAATGATGATAATGTTTTTGTTTTGTCTTTTAGTTATCTCTGTTGGGATCTTTAAGACTTCTATGCTTACTATCTATTACCCAGAATGGTTTATCACCGAGGGATTACAAATCACTTTTAACTCAATTCCTACATGTTAGTTAAATTTATTTCCTTTAATGTAAATTTCATATTTAAAAGAAATCACACAGCTTTTCTATACATAAATTTATCTTTTGTAGAGTCACGGACATAAACACTTGTTGACATTTCATTATTTAAAGAAACTCGGTCTTTTTATGGAACAACCTTCGGTTTCATTACCGGTCTCGGGACCAGTTTCCGCAGGAATGGCAGCCGCCAAAGTCGTGGCTGCCGTTACCTCTCGTACCAACTCTTTCAAAATGGTTACCAAGAAATTAGGACTTGTAAGTATCTAGGCATAATTGTTGTTCCTTTCGTTTTATTAATTTTATGTTTCAATTTTCTGTTTCCCCCATACACATTTAGATACCAAAAACAGATGAAGAGATAGATCTTAAAACCCCAGTAGATATGAGTTATGTTTTCAGCGGTGCCTACATCCCTCTTGTTTGTAAATTATCACAGCAAGTAAGAAAACTGTTATTATTATTATTATTTTTTTATATATTAATAAAATGTCTTAAACATATTTTATTTTAAGATAATAACAAGAGAAGGATTTCAAGGAATGGAAGAAATAACAAAGGCAATTGGTAAACCAACCGTAACCAACAACAAAGCAAGACCCGTAAGAGGTGGTAAAAATTGTTGGTTTTATTTAACGACCAGTCAAGGTCAAATTACTAAAATATTTATTAAATTATGAAAAATGAATTTAGGTAGAGACAGTATAACCAGCATAGGATCTCTAAGTTTGGAAAATGAAACAAACAAAGTGGTTCTAATATATTTTTTGGGTGGAATTACTTACGCAGAAGTGGCAGCTCTCAGACTGTTAGCCAAACAAAACAGTAAGTTCGACATTTTATTATTAATCGAAATAACAACTATAATTAATTTAATTCATCTTTAACAGAATATACACTATTGATCGCCACCACGAACATGGTTAACGGAAACACATTATTGCAACAGTTGATGCCTCAAGTTCCTTAGAAGGAAATGTCTGTAAAATTCTCTGTAAGTTATGAACAAAGATAAAGTTGTCATATCGACAGAATGTATATATATATAAATATACATAATGTGTAAAAAAAATTTTCTGAAGAAATAAAACAAGTTTTGTATTAAAAAAAATATGCTTGTTTGTAAATTAATTTTTCGATCGACAGATGGCGTCGTTTTACGGTTGTCCGGTATTTATATATAAACTTAATTCATGATATATATAAGTAATGACTAATAATTAAAGAATGAGGAAATAATAATAAAAGGAAGAAAAAAAAATATAAAAAGTGTTCCCATGCCGGGAATCGAACCCGGGCCTTCTGGGTGAAAGCCAGATATCCTAACCACTAGACCACATGGGAGTGTTGAATTTACTTTGGAATTAACTTCTTTTATATAAATAACAAATGTTCATACTCGAAAATTTTGTGATGATCTGATTCAATTAAAAGATCTCTGCTCTTAGACAAAGAATTAGATTTATTATGTGATGGTAGAAATACGATCTGTATCGGTAACAGTTGACCGAATCCACATAATCAATGCGCGTTAACACGTCCTTTACATTATGTTGATATATCTTCTGACGTATGATGACGACAGAGAGCATCAGCATATGTTACGCACGCGACGTACTCTAACCATTCAGAAAATGGCTTTTATAATTTAAACGAATATACAGTATTCACATCGACTAAAGAGCCCTCTATATAACGCACACGCGTGCTAGCAGAGTCGCTGGATATCTATAATGCTACTATTCTGGTTTAATAAATATTTCTGCCACTTCGATCGCGGGTAGGCCTAAGTTTGGCTGCGTTTCTTTATGCAGCGAGAGTGCAGCGTAAATGACGTCACGAGCAGCTATCGCTACACGTCGCTGCATCATAGTTCAGAAACGCTTTCCGCTCGAGCGAAACATGGACGTTCATAATCTATCCTTTAATTCCAGTTACAGCCGAAAATAGTGCTTTAGTTAAAGAACTACAATATTTAAATAAAGAGATATAAAGAATCGAGCATTTATCTTTCCATAAATGTGAACAAAGTAAAGAGATAAAAGATATATAATTATATTTAAAATATAGTATTTTCTTATTCTTTAGATAACTTTCAGAGTCATTTCATAAAATTTAATCCTTCTTAATCTTTCCATAATATTTTTATCAACAGTCACTTCGACTTTTTTATTTTTACAGCATAATATCGTATTATACACACAACGTGCATTTTGCTTTGCACGTGTAGCGGACGTAAAAGCTGCTTTATCTTCGCTGCAGCGACCTCTTGCAGCAAACGTTTAGAAACGGTTCGCTACATTGCAGCGCTGCTATTTAGAAACGGGTTTCAGAGGGTTCGCTGTAAAGCGCTTCTCGAGCGCTGCATAAAGAAACGCGGCCAGTATTTCTATTAACTGTCACTTCCACGATTTTAACTTTAAAGTGATTAGACTGTTTGTTTTATAGTCAAAAAATTTATAGTTAAGCCTGTATATACATTATTAATATAGGATGTCTTCAGGATTCCCGAGAAATGTATAGAAATGTTAAACCACGTGTTAGGATAGATTTAAAGTGTTACAAAAAAAGAGATTTAGGGTGGTTTTAGATTATCAAGGTTTAAGCCCACATCTTTTTTTTTATTTATTAATAATTAAGATAAATTATTGTAGTTTGCAGTGAGAAAAGAGCTATGATATATGTTATTCACAATTTATATTGTGTTCATTAATGAGATAGAAATTAAAATTGAGCCAAAAAAGTTAGGAACAACTTAGAGAGGAAGATTAAAAAGTCAGTAGATTTAGTTCTTGAATTTCAAATATAGACTGTTAGAGAAAAAAGAGGAAATTCCAACTATTTAGACAACATATTTACAGACACATAATAGAGAGGTTGCGGCCGACGTTTTCAACGCGAAACGTGTACATCGGACGTGCAGCGCCGCTTTTCTAAAGACCTAGAAGTTTGGCAATGGTGTTCGGAATGTCGAGCATGATTCCACTGACTATCCAAACACCATTGTCAAACTTCTAGGCCTTTAGGAAAGCGGCGCTGCACGTCCGATGTACACGTTTTCACGTTGAAAACGCCGGTCGCAACCTCTCTAATAACTAAGAGATGATTAGAGGATGATGAGTAAGAGATTGACAAATAAAATAGGTAAATGTAAGATGGCAACAGTTCAGACAGTATTGTGAGAATCTAGAGTTAGAAGGAAAGTCATTTTGGGCAAAAACAAGGAGAGAAAAAGATTTATAAAGTAACAGAAAATAATATTTTAAACTTCAACGAATTTTTCAAAAACGGATGTCAAAAGAAACTTTCGATTTTAGAAAGGAAATTGATTTCCTTTCCACGGCCGACTCATGAGATGAGTCGAGCTTTTGCACACGCTACTAGACCGTCAGAGAAGGCCGATATAAAAGGGACATTTTCCTGCCATTCGAGGAGATCGTCATACGAAGAGTCCTCAATTCAGAGTTCTCCATACTATGTAAGAGTCTGTTATACGAAAGTCTGCCATTAGAACGGTTCTCCATACGAAGTATAGAGACAGTTATACGACAAAATCGTCATAATAAGAGTTATCTTTAAAAGAAAGTGCCATTGAAAATATAAGAAGAAGAATATCCATAATTAAAGTTTGATAGTGTTGGTGATTAGTGATGACATGGAGGCTAAAAGAAAGACATGCTAGTGATATTTTAAACATATATAAATAAAAGATAGGTGTAGTAAGCCATCAACAAATCTTCATTCATATTGTACTTTTGATAGTGCAGAATATTATATAAATTACCAAACTATGTAGAGCCAGTATGAGTGTCATAAGAAATGTAATTTCTCATGTAAAAAATACATAACTATTTTATCTCAAATACTATTTCTGACTATACTGAATCAAGTAAAAATGTAAAGAACAATTTATATAGTGTTAAAGTTAATAAATTATTTAAAAAATAGTTTGTATTTATCTGGATTAAATTTCTATAACTATTTAAATGTATCAAAGAATAAGCTATGGTTTTCCTAATTGTCATATATATGTAATAAAACAAAACAGTAAAATGCAAATTTATTTACTTATTTTACCATTATCTATTTATTAAACAGATAATTTATGTAAAAAACTTTCATTCACAATATATAGCAATATAACAGTTTTAAACATTATAAAAGAGCTTCTTGTCTTGAAAATTGTTGAAACTAATATCTCAAATACACTATAGTAGACTTATCACAATGCTACTGGTAACATTAAAATGATTTTGCGTTGTTCTGTGAAATTCTGTGTGAAACTCCGAAAATCCTTCACGGAAACTTCCCACGGGTGGGTGAAACAGCCCCCTGCTCCAAAAAAGCTCGACAAGTTCGCTCAAATGTTAAGGTGATGTTGACTGTTTTTTTCGATGCAAAGGGGGTTGTGCATCACGAATACCTATCTACAAGCCAGACAGTCAACACAGAGTACTACTTGGTGTTATGAAATGCCTAAGAGACAGAATCAGGAGTAAACGGCCCGAACTTTGGAGGAGCGGCGAGTGTTTTTTTCATCACGACAACGCGCCGGCTCATTTGTCCCTCAGAACTCGTGAGTTTTTGGCCAAAAACAAGACCGCTGTGTTTTCCCCCTACTCACCTGACCTGACACAAAGAGACTTTTTGCTGTTCTCCAACAAACTAAAAAACACACTCAAAGGAAAAAGATTTGCCACCATTCCTGAGATAGAAAAAAACAACGGAGGAGCTTATGAGCATTCTGAAAAAAGCGTTCCAGGACTGTTTCAAAAAGTGGAAACACCGTTGAAATAAGTGTATACGTTGCGGAGGAGACTACTTTGAAGGGGACCCTGACAAGTATGTGAAGTATTTTTTTTTTGTAATAAATAAAGTTCGAGAACTTTTTGAACAACCCTCGTATTCTTATGTTTCTTCTAATTGGAAGTAAAAGGGAACTCCCAATAATTTAGAATTTTTTTTTACAGCGATAAGAATAATATTAATTATATGTATTCTTGAATCCTGTGAAATATTGTTAAATAATTTTGCTTTTATTTTTTATTAAGCAGCTGCAGTGTCTGTATGCGATTTAATATAAATAATAGTAACAAAATTTATTCATTGAAAGAGCCGGCAGGGGACCCTGAAGAAGAAAATGTCTAGGGCCCCAAAATGAGTTAATCCGGCTCTGGCTATGGACGAGAAGTCCGAGCACGTAGGCTTAGCTGTTGTGCTTGATTTTTGTCGTTGAAATCTTTAAAATCTTCCTTTAGTTGCTTATAATTTATAAAGTCGTTGTAGTTGTCGTTTAAGTCCTTATAACTATTGAATAAGGACAGGAATATCTTGTAGTGCTATTCTTATTTTGTATTATAAATTATTTTTTTTTTATATTTTTATTATATGTGTCGGGTTGTTACTATTTTTGTGACGCGTCGATGTCAATTTTTTTGTGTCGCGCGCTACCTTATGGTGGTGGTTGGTGGACTGCTGATTGGATGTTAAGGTGACCGCGTGATAGGTGGCGGGAGGATTGAACATGTGGTGATATAAAAGGGTGACCCCGAAACGGCAGAGGCCTTTTTCTTTTCGGGCTCTCCTGAACTAATTTGCACTAAGAGAGACCTTGACAGGACAAAGGACGAGGAGAAAGGAGGTAAGGGGTCGCAATATGCAAGGATAGACAAGTCGGCAGTAATCGTACGGAAGGGAGAAAAATCGAGTCGCATCGGAGAATGACGATACGAGGAACGATAATTTCAAGTGTAGTCGAAAGAACTTTGCTTATTAGTAGCAAGTGCTACATTATTTCGAAATTAATAACTTTTTTCACACGTGATCAACTCCCCATTGTTATCGATTTTGCCGAGGATACGGCCTGATGCAGAATATTGCGCAGGCAAACCAACGATCTGGATTCTTCTTGTAATAGATTGTAATTCTCTTATTATCGGTATTCGTGAATAGCGAGCGATGTCGATTGTAATAATCGGATAGTAGTACCCCTTGTAAAATCGGTTATCATCGAACGGCTAATGTTAGCCATTACCATCTGTACACGCGCTTAAGTTAATATAAATTGGTTTTTTTGCTCTGAGGTGTGTTGTGTTGTGAGGTCCTCATTTATTTCTTACCCCACATTAAGATCTGGAGTACTTCGGTGCTCCCCGAGATCTACAATCTCCTGTGCCTTCCCTAAGTTTATCTTTATTTGTTCTTTAATTTCCCGTTTCAAGTTCCTACTGACCTCTAGGGCGATGATAGCTGCCTCCATACAGCTACTGAACAGCTCGGGAGTTGGATATTTGCAACAACCAGCCGTGTTTCTGTATATTTTTACTTAATTTAACTTAATTTATTTTTTGTTTTCTCTATTTGTTCTTTTATCTCGTATATTCTATACGGTACTTATGGGTTAAGAGGACGCCAGTTCAGTGGTGACGCACGTTCTAACCTAACCTAACCTATTCTAATAAATTACCATAATTATTACCAATCAAATTATTAGAATAGGTTAGGTTAGAACGTGCGTCCCCACTGTTTCCTTTTGTTTGCTGGAATCAGAGATGAGCCGCCATGACGGTATACCTATCTGGACTTTAACCGACAAATAGGCGATATCTATCATCCTAATTAATTTTTTTTTTTTCATTTTTACAACCTTATCAGTAAATTTTCTTCTTTTTAGATTTAAATTTACTAGTCTATTGTTATTTTGATACTTTCATTCAAAATCGCGACTTTGATCGCTATTTCCGACTGGCGTCCTCTTAATTTTTAAAATAATTTTTTTCCCCTTGTGCAGTTGGAGCGTTTCTGCTGAGTGTTTTTTTATTTTCTCTTATAACGTTAAAAGATTCTTTTTAATAATAGTTTATTATAGCGTAATATCTTTGTCTGTGGTCGATTTTTTGCCTTAACCTTAATTTTTCACTTTGTAATCACAATCCTTAACCTTAGTTTTTAATGTGTTTTTGATGTCTCTAAACTGTTTAGAGTTATATATTATTAGTTAGAATCGCTTATTCTTGTAATTTTAGACGCTTTTTTTCTTAATTTTGGCGTTTTTCTTTAACTCTTGGTCGATTTGCATAATTGGAATGGAGGATGTGCTCCTCATTTGCATGTCAGGCACGTACAATGTGCCTCTTTCTTGCTTTTTTAGTCATAGAATTAGATTTTATTGGCTCTATTTGTTAAATAATTGCTCTAAGAATCAAGCTTATGCTTGTATTTAGTCACACCACTTTAAATTCTATTTTTGTCAATCGTTCATATTATAGCTGGCCCTTCCCCTCAACAGATGGTGCCAAAGGACCAAACTTCCGTTACTAATATCAGCTCACACACCTCGGGGTGGAAGGTTAGCTTTCTATAATTACTTTTCTAGAATAATGATGGCGGCGCTTCCTGTAACCTCGAATAAGATTTTTTGTCAGAACAATAGAAAAAAGTCACAAAAATGCTTCAAAACGTGAAAACTACGTACTAACCAATCGTAAAATTTGAAATTATCGAAAATATAAAAAATAATAATTTTATTACTGTATTTAATATTTTGCCATTATTACAGATTGGAAATTTAAAAGTTCACCCAGCTTAACAATTGGTTCATTACGGAAATAATTGAAATCCAAAATTTGTTACGTTTCTGTTTGTAAGAGCTACGGTATTATTGGATTGTTTGAATTCAATCGGATGGAGTCTGGAGACATTAAAGAAAACGACAAACCATCTTCGAAAATTGACAATTACTGTATTCAATGTGCAAATACAAACGGAATGAAGGACAGCACAACTAAATGCCGAATCTGTTTGGCCGATGAGGGTAATTTAATTTCTCCTTGCCTCTGCAAAGGTAAAATGTAGCAAATTAACAACTATTCAAATATAACAAATTATAGCAATTTTAATCTCTAATTAATTTACCAGGATCCGTAGGTTTCGTACATAAAAATTGCTTAGAAACATGGTTAGAAAATCGAAATGTGGATTCTTGCGAGTTGTGCCAAACACCGTTTCACGTTATCCGCATTCCGAAAGTAATGCAGCTTTCTACGAAAATTCCATTTATTAAATCTACTTTATTCAAACTTAACTTACAATATTTTTCTTCAGAAATTTAGAGAATGGTGGCAAAGTAATGACTCTTTAAAGAACAGAAAAATTTTAAGAAGAGATTTAATTGTTATATGTGCAGCAACATTCCTGGGTATCCTGAGCGTGTTTATATGCTTAGAAAAGATGGCGATGGCAATCGTTTCTTCATTTTTAATAATTTGTTTTTTTCATCAGCTATTTGCTACACTTAGGTAAGATAGACTAATAGAACATAGATCTACACAGTGATCTATGCGTCAGTGTACAGCGCATAGATCACTGTGTAAATCTAAATTCAAATTGTACGCTGTGTACAATTTGAATTATTGTCAACCATGGTTTAAATTTTAAAGAACTGTTCTTTTTAGAATAATGTAATTTTTAATGTTTGTCTGTCATATCTGGGAAGAAAATGACGATTACGCTATTTTAAAACGTAAATTTACTCATTTTAAAACAAAATGGTGATCGACTAAAGAGTTGCAATGCCTACCATCGGTTGAGGGGATAAAACCACCGAACGCTAGAAGTTGAGCGTGGATTCGCACATGGCCATCGGGCTGGTCTCGTGGAATTTTCCGGGTTTTATTTTGGAAAATTCGTATTGATCTTAGAGTTTCAATTGAATATGTATAGATACATACATGAATATTTTTAAAACTCTCCTTCTTGCGAGTTTTACGGGACCATTTATTTTAGTAAGCCCAGTATGAGTTCGGCCAGGCCCATAATGAGAAGCCGGATGATGAGGGCGGGGTCCGATATATCCGGGACTGATCGCCCTCAAAAAATTCTTGTGATTTTATGATCCTTCCAGATCGATCCCGGATCCCAGAGCAGTAGGCTGTCAGCTTTAGCCAATGGCGCGTTATCCTATGGGCAAAAAGGGCAATTGCCTAAGGCCTCAACCAACAGGGACTCCAAACCTTTTATAAGAAAGTATTTCCTTCAAAAAATTTCTCCAAGGAAAAATGTCTTTATAAAACACTGTATTTAACATGGGGCTCCTTAATTTAAATTTGCCTGGGCCCTATAACGTGACACTGCCTTTAGTCGCTCGGCTATCCGCCCGTCAGATAAATAAGTTCTATTCAATTTTACATATTGTAATTTGAATTTATTTTATATGTTTAAAATATTTTATATATTTTAAGAAAATTACATAAACAGGAAGTAATTTTTGCATGATTTATATTACAGGAGGCGTTATCGTTCCTACAAAAGATGGAAAAATAATCATAGCAACGTCCAACTTTTGACAGAATGCTTACGATAAATTTAACGAAATTATCAATATGTCATCTCCCGTTTCCTCTTAATTCTGGAAAAAAGGCAAAATCAAAATTTTATGAATGGTAAATTCGATCAAGATAAAACGGATACTTATCGAAACTTTACAACAAATAATTATTTTTATGCGGAGAATAAATAAACTTTACCAATACTAATCTCTCTTGGATTTTATTTTATTTCATTATTTTTTAAAAGTAATAAGGATTAAAGCATTGTCAAGAATTTTCTAATTAGTTTTAATTATCATAGAGGCTCTATAGTAGAGCTCGGCCACACCTTATACCATAGTATTAAATTGCAAAATTTGACCGTTAATATCTCAGACCAACAAACCGATTTGGATGAAATTTAAAATATTTAGTGTCCGCAATGTCTTAAATTTTGAATAATTTTGTCGAATCGTTCTGGACTTACGTAATTCTAAATTTATCATTTTTTTCCACTAGATTTACACGAGAAATTTTCGCGAGCTACAGGAAAATCTAGAAGCAGTTTGCATATGCTTAATGGCTCTTTCGAGAGCTGACCATCTCTTTTGTGGTCCTTTTGAAGGTTATATTTAAAAGTATTGAGTATTTACAAAATTATAACCCATTTTTAAATATTAACATTTCATTGGTCGAGCGTATACTATGTGACATATATTTATTCTCTGACACAATAAGTTTCAATTCTATTATATTATGAAGTTATTCATGACTGAAAAATACTTAAAATCCCATAAAAAAAAAACTGGTAAAACCAGATTGAAAAATAGAGCTCAGCAGAAACATCTAAATTTTAATGTTTCTGTTGAGCTCTATTTTTCAACTTGGTTTCACCAGTTCTTATGGGATCTTTAGTAAGTCTTTGTTTATGTTACAACTAAATTGAATACAATGTTTAGCTAGTGCTAATGATTGCAAATTATTTTTGATTGCATAAGTATGCTCATTAAACCTAACTCTTAACTTTCTCCCAGTTTCACCTACATAATTTTTCATACATGAACAATCAAACTTATATATTGATACATTACTTTTTTCCATTCTAATATATCAGTTTTATTGTTATTTATATTATGAGCAAAAATATGGTGACTCGTCACAATAATGGACCAATTTTTAATCATATTTTTAATTTATTTAATTTATTCTTCCGTAACTCAAAGATAAGCAGTGCGCTCACCTTTCTTTTTAAAACGCTTGTAACGATGCATTCGGAGTGGTACGATTCTAATTGCGAAATGATATTTGTAAGCAGAGTTTAAAATCTGCTACTCATTAGCACCACTCCTCTTAACTCCACATCTGCAATGGTCAAAAATTCGGAGAACTGAGGGGGTCACGAAGGGGAGGAGATCGCTTGGTCAGGGGAGAGAGGAGAGTAAGGTCCCCACCTTGCAGACAGGACATCTGGGAAACGGACGTTAAATTCATCCGTCCTTAGAATCATTTTTCCTTTTTGTTAAAGTGTAGCAGTCTGAATATTTGTAATATTAGAATATTGTGTATTCGTACTATCATAAAACGTGATGAAATGTTTCTGAAATGGCTTGAAGAGCCTGAGAAAGAAAATTTTTCAATTGAAATTATGTGATTTTCTGTACAGATCAGAAGTTCTTATATGATTAATCGAGCCTCCTGTCCTTAAGCTTTCCATATTTGGTTTGTTCTTTCATTCTATAACTCCGTTACCACTAAAGGATAATCATTTAATTAAGAAGTAAATATCAATTATATTTGATATTTGTTTCTTTTGATCTTAACTTCACTAACTGTAATAAATAAAATTCATTAATTATGGCATTATCAAAAATATCAATTATCAAAATAATGGAAATACTGTATTCTATTACTCCTTTAATTTCTTCTACCTTATTATCAATATATATCACATTTAACTCGATCAGTTTCGGCCAATATAAGCCAAAACTAAAGGAGAATTTTTATAAATAGATAGAGTACTATTTATAAAAATTCTTCTTATTAGCTTCGATCGTATTTTAGATGCTTTCGCCAAAAACAAAATCAACTTTAAAGCTCTCATTTTGGAAATAATATTAACTTTGAAATAGACACATCTCTGTTATGCATCTGGTTATAAATGATTGGCCCTGTCACTAAAGGGGAAATTTGCACAAATCGGATAATTGGAAATCACACGGACTGTGTTTCAGAATCAATTGGATTACTTATACTTAAGAATCAAGATTGGTCTAGCTATGGATAATCTGTGGCTCTCTAGTAGTCCAGTCGATGGAATATTTACTTAATTAAATAACAAACGTTAATACATCAATAATATATTTATATGTAAATAATCTAAATATCTCAACAGCTAGAATTTTAACGTGAGAATAGTCTTTTCTAAAGACCATTGATTCTTTCAATTTCTGTCAATGTAAAGACAGTAATCAAGTAACGAACACCTTATTCTTTGCCAAGGGAGTTTATTAAAAACTAACGTTTTCGATCTACTCCATAGATCATCCTCAGGTTGAAACATTCGAATTTGGAATAACAAAAATAGAACGCCAAATTCAAAGAGATAAAAACCGACAACTTAGCAACTAATTAAAATAAAAATTAAAGCGTAAAAATACATAAATGTAAAAATAAATAACATACAACTACTAAATAATATTATAAGCCAATTTGTTAACCAATAAAAATCATTAAGGTTCCCATATTGCGATTGCGGATATGACGCAATTCAAGAACTACTTGTATAAGTTTTTTAAGTTTTTTAACGGCTTACTTCCATGCTGAGGGTAGGCCCTCCGCATCTCTGTCGTTTATGCATTTTTCATCTAACTTGCTCCTATATATTTCCATCTTTTCGGCAGTTTTCGCTAAAGTTGGGGAGTGCACTTCTCTGATGATTTCCGCATCCTCCCACCTAACTACGGATCCTTGGGCCTGAGCCATCTGGGCCAGAACCGTTGCGTTAGATCTTTTTCTAATATCATATTTATGCTCTTTGACCCTTATTCCTAGGTTTCTCGTTGTAACTCCTATGTACTCCTTTTCTATTCCTAACTGCTGGTTCTCGTACGGGATCCTGTACACTCCTGCTTTATCTTCCCTCTTAATATCCCCTTTATCATTTCTTAGAATCTTGTACAGATTCGAAGCTCGTTTTACGATCAACGTTGATCCATTATTGTCCGCAATCTCCTTCATGACGGTTCTTACATTTTTGTTGAATGTACACTTCGTGTATTTACTAGGCCCTTGTTTAGAGGCCCTTGTATCGCCTATCTCGAATTTTCTAATAATGCCAGCGATTATGTTTCTTCTGTAACCCAAGGTTTCTGCTATCTGCATAATCCTTTTCATTTCTTTAATATCATCTTTAAGAAAGGGCATTTATCTACTAATGCGTATACCAAACCGGCGCATAGCCCACTCTACATTCCTACGCAGTCCAATGATCCATTTCGTTATAAATTAGCAGCTTTTCGTGCCTTAATTAGAAGGGCTTTACTATATTGCGATAACATTATGGACAGAAATAAAGAAATGAAAAGGATTATGCAGATAGCAGAAACCTTGGGTTACAGAAGAAACATAATCGCTGGCATTATTAGAAAATTCGAGATAGGCGATACAAGGGCCTAGTAAATACACGAAGTGTACATTCAACAAAAATGTAAGAACCGTCATGAAGGAGATTGCGGACAATAATGGATCAACGTTGATCGTAAAACGAGCTTCGAATCTGTACAAGATTCTAAGAAATGATAAAGGGGATATTAAGAGGGAAGATAAAGCAGGAGTGTACAGGATCCCGTACGAGAACCAGCAGTTAGGAATAGAAAAGGAGTACATAGGAGTTACAACGAGAAACCTAGGAATAAGGGTCAAAGAGCATAAATATGATATTAGAAAAAGATCTAACGCAACGGTTCTGGCCCAGATGGCTCAGGCCCAAGGATCCGTAGTTAGGTGGGAGGATGCGGAAATCATCAGAGAAGTGCACTCCCCAACTTTAGCGAAAACTGCCGAAAAGATGGAAATATATAGGAGCAAGTTAGATGAAAAATGCATAAACGACAGAGATGCGGAGGGCCTACCCTCAGCATGGAAGTAAGCCGTTAAAAAACTTAAAAAACTTATACAAGTAGTTCTTGAATTGCGTCATATCCGCAATCGCGATTGTGAGATCCGGAATTTTTGTGACGAAAATCCCGCTCTATTATTAACAAAAATGTTAATTAATTAAACTTTCGTTTATGTAACGCCCTAGAAGAAAAAACGAGTTTTAGCTGGGCTTGTGTAAACTTTCTGGTCATAACTAGCAACATCCATTGTTCTCTGCAGAACTTGCATCTCATCTTGCAAGAAAGTTTACAGTTAGCATCTAAATGTCGTCATTTGTTTTAGATCCCAGGAACACCTATAACCTTTAACTCATGAACATCCGATCACGTAGTGGAAATTCCCCACAAAAACCTATAAAAGACAGTTCTTACCCCCTCTCTGGGGAGTCTACGAACGAACGCAGGACTAACGAAATCGCGCCGATTTTCCGAACCCGCCGAATTCCGATCTCCGATGAACCTCGAATTAAATCATCGCAAAAGTCGCGAACTTTTTAAATTTATGCTCTTGTGGATAATAGATTTGAACGTTTAAGCGCCTCCCCGGATTAAACCGATCAAGGAACTCCATAAAAAGGTATGAACAGCGGGAAACTCTCTCTCTGCATATTAGGCGGTTTTGACGTAATTTGTGTAGTCTTTGTTTAATTTGCTTCGTTAATAAATTGTTATTTTATCTGTTATAAATATGGTAGACTCCTTTACTCGATGACACCCTTCACCTTATCGTCGACCCCAAATTCTCTCCATCCACTCGCCTGACATTTGAGAGTCAATTAGTCGTCCTGACAAGTGAACGGGAGCCTTACGCTCCCGGATTCACACGATATGGGAACCTTAGTGATTTTTATTGATTAACAAATACAGTAGTGAAGCCACTATAATATTATTTAGTAGTTGTATGTTATTTATTTTTACATTTATGTATTTTTACGCTTTAATTTTTATTTTAATTAGTTGCTAAGTTGTCGGTTTTTATCTCTTTGAATTTGGCGTTCTATTTTTGTTATTCCAAATTCGAATATTTCAACCTGAGGATGATCTATGGAGTAGATCGAAAACGTTAGTTTTTAATAAACTCCCTTGGCAAAGAATGTGTTCTTTACTTGATTAATTATTTTGCCGAGTACTGTACGTTTCTGTTCAATGTGAAGGCAGTATATATTATTTAATTTATAAACAACCGAATATCATGTGTATTTATTGCATTTTTTATGTATCTTTTGCATTACATGTGTTATTGATATATTTAACTATTTTTGTATTCTTTATCCTCGTCTTTACTCGCGCTTGTTCAGACAATTTGCCATTCAAATCCTACATGATTATTTTTAATATCCACCAAACAATACGAATTCTTATCGTACAATATTCAACACACAAACTACCAAAAACGATTGGACGCAATTAAGTTTAATTCAGAACGATTAGTTTAATTTAAAAAGCATTAGAAGAAAAGCTTCTTTGTCTTTCATCTTTAGTTTTATTTAACTTTTTGTTTGTTTTTAGCTTTTAATGAGCCTAATGGTTTACGTATACTTTCAATTTTTTTCAAGCATTTTATCTATTTTAGGAGGTTTATTTATTAATTGTGATAGTAATATAAAATCATATTGCTCTATATACGAAACATCTAATCCTTCATTTAATTAAGTCATCTGCAGTATATGTATAGTTAGAGACGCCTAGAGATAAGTTATTTAAATAATACTCAGTAGAACATGTCATTAGTCACTTTAACGATGGCTTTGCTTAATTTTCTTGTGTTTCATGCTTGTTTTATCGATTTTTTCGTTAAAAATAAGTTTTTATCATCGCATTGTTATGAACTTATAGCATCTTCAAGGGTTTTCATAACTTTTCTAACATCTACAGGAACAGCTAATTTCTTTGTAACTGGTTTTTGAAATTCTGCTAGACTTTATTCATATTTTGCTTCACGTAAACTTTTCTTCATTTTTCTTTCTTAATGTTCTGTTCTGCTTAGCTAAAGTAACGCCTAGTTTTTTGCGCCTATCGTTTAAATTTCCATTCCGGTTCTATTCTCTGTTTAATCTTTTCCAATTTTATACAAGGTAAGGTAGAAATTTTCTGTATAAGGTCATTGTTCTGTTAGCTATGGAAGAACTACAAATAAAACGCAAGACAATTCTGCAGCTTTTTATTCAAGGAATGAAGAAATCTGAAATTTTTTTGAAATCCAAAAAAAAATAATACTTTTATTTCAAATTTTGAATGAATTTCTTTATTTGTTTAATAGTGAATTAACAAAATTTTTAAATTTTGTATCTAGTGAATCGGTTTCTCTTAAGAATTTTAACTTTTTTAAATCAATAGTGAATATTTTTAATAATTGGTGGAGGTTTTACTTTCTTTTTGCATTTGCATTCTAGTTAAAATGCCTTGAATACGGCTTAGTTCGGCTTCTTTCTCTTTCAAGATTTTCTCCGTTTCTTCTGGTCGAACACTACGATAAGAAACAATATTTAACTTTTAATGAAAAAAAAACAATTAATTTATTTAAAGTTATAAATTCATTAATTTAATAAACATAACTTACGGTGTTTTGCGCCATACAGTGGCTCCTTTGTCTGCTAGACGATCCGAACGATATGTTTCGTAATGAAGCTCATGAGTAACTTCTTGTAAATCTTGCATATGGGTTCTAAATTCAATAGAATAAGTTTGTACTTTAAATACACCCGCACGCACATATACATAATACTTATATTTACTTATAAGTATTTAAATTAATAACTTCAGCCATTTTCAGTAGGCTGGAAGAGCCACCACACCATATGATTCCCCAGAACCTACTAATTTTCTCTACACAGGTGATTTTCTCGCAATTTACTCATATACGTTTATTTATAAAATTGAATTTTACTTACATTAACATCGATCTTAATTTTGAAAAATCGCTGTGTTCTGTATTTTCTATATCGAGTATTCCCCAAGGATAAGCTCTACCTCTTACTTTATTGCCTCTTACTTCATATGTTTGCAAAGCGGAAGAAACGGCAAATGGCGTGGCTTCCTAAACATTTAGAAATACGTTTTATAATTATAATTTAATGAATTTCTTTTTACAACAAACCACTAACTTTTAACTCGCAGACTAGTTGTTTATATTCGTCATCTTCATCAGAATCGCAATCAGGAAAATCGTAGATTCGAATACCATTGTCTACTATTTCTCTCATTATCTATAATTAAAAAAATAAATGTTATATACACGCCAGTTTAAAAATAAATATGTTTTTAATAAAGACTTACTCTAGCTTTCAGTTTAGTTAACTCTGTCTTAGTCAGAGCATCCGCTTTTGTAATTAGAGGTATAAGATTAACCTTGTTGTGAAGATGTGTCATGAAAGCAATATCGAGTGGCTTAAGACCGTGTCCGAATGGAGAAATGCAATAAAAACAGCAGTGAACTCGAGTATCGACAATATTCCTTCTATTTAGCGCACTTTCTTCTCTCAGAAAACATTCGAACTGATCTTCAATGTACTGAATAATGGAAGTGAAACTGAAAAATTAAAAGAATTCTGTTTGAAAATTGCGAATTTTTATTATACTATTTTAAATTCAACCAGAAACTAAATTTATGATTAATTTCGGGCTACATTTTAAGTCAATTAAACATAATACTTTTTCTAAAATACGTTTACCAATCAGTATTATCAATAGCATCTCCGAATCCTGGTGTATCCACAACAGTTAATCTCAGCTTTACTCCCTTTTCTTCTATTTCTACAGTGGATGTGGTTATTGAAACAGTCTGTTCTATTTTCTCTGAAAATATAAACATAACATAAGTACATATATTTAAATTTGATATAAATTATACAAACCTTTAGCTTCTGGTACATATCTGTCAGGATACAGATCGGTTAGAAACAAACTGTTGATCAAAGTGGATTTACCCAACCCAGATTCACCTGTATAATTAAAAATTTATATATTAATTGAAAAAAAAGATATGTATTTATCAGTTTTCTACTTACCCACCACCAATAATGTGAATTCGAATCCTTTTTTCACAGATTTTCTGTGAACTTGATTGGGAAGACTAGAAAATCCTAAATAATTGGATAGTTCTTGCTTAGTGCTCTGTAAATAAAATAACACTTTATGAATTTATAAATTCTGTTTTAAACGGTGGATAGAGCAGTGATGGCAATTTTTCTTCTAACAGTCTATTTTTCGATTAATCGATAATTGTTTATTTCAGCAGCGGCCTCAGACTATGAAAAGTGGGAGGCACAAGCTATAAAAAAGAGCATTGTATATTATGCAACGAGCTTCAAACTCTATGATTCAATGTTGAATCAGTGCTCCACAAAGTGACACTTGCACTTGGCCTCGAAAACAAGAAATGGAGTTTGGGTCAACATACGACGAAGTTGCATGGATTAATGGACAAATATCGTTCATTAGTTTGTTTTATATTTGCAGAATAGGTTAAAAGTCATAAATTTTATGTTGTTTAGGGCCGTCTAAAAGGGGGAAACACGTGCCTCAAGTGTCCCAATGTACGGGCAGTTGGGACACGTGTATTTAATAAAGCAATAATTTACGTCACTATCTTATTAAATTTTAAGAAAACGGAGCCAAAAAATGTATTAAAATTTTACTTTAATGTTAAATCTATATATATATATATATATATATATAAATGGACGTGTGTCCCTATATTTCACTTTTCCGCAAAAACTACACATCGCACATGAATGCTGTTTGTATGTGGTGGTAGCCCCAAGTCTCCATTCGTGCACCAGGGGGTTGCGTCTCGATAGCTATAAGGGTGCGGGACATATGAGGCTGACAGTGGTTGAAAGTGGCTTTCTATTTCGAATGTTTTGTTCGAATTTGTTCGTACAAATTCGAATTAAATTCGAACATAAAATTCGAATATTGGTTCGATTATAGAACGATTGTAAACGTTCCAGAAACGTTGAAAATAGTTCGTTTGACTTGACGTGAACAGGAGACGTTCAGAAATAGAATCGGGACCAGATCTCTAATCAGAAACGGGGGACCTAATTCTTGCATTCTGTGAAAACGGGTAAGATTGGCTATAATGTAATTATCTTAATCTTCACTATCGTTACTTTTTAAATGCCCAGCGAAGCGGGTCCTTGCAGCTAGATTCTAGATTACTTAGAAAAACAGTCTTTTATATATAAAAAACAAAAACTATATTACATACAAATGTACGAACAAATAAAAACCCAGCGAAGCGGGTCCTTGCAGCTAGTTATTAATAAAATAAAAGAAAATTAAAGTAATTTGTTCTATTTTTTTCGAATTAATTTTTATTAAGCAATTTTTCCATTTTTGTAAAAATTGAAAACTCTTTTTAATTTTGTATAATGTATTTAGTAAATTATAGAAATGATGTAATTTGTTATAGAATAATTTGAATAAAATGAAATAAAATGCATAGAATAAAATCTTTTCTTTTTACAAAGGCATTTCGTGTGCTTATTTTTAACATAAATATGAAAAACAAGCACTTTTTCATATTTGGCCCCATTATGTCTCTAGCTAGATCCACGATGAATATGATAAATATTTATCGTGGATCTAACTAGGGACATAATGGGGCGATCAATGATGAGTATATAGCCCGACATATCCGGGACAGATTGCCCTAGCTCTCCATAATTCGATTTCGGGTCCTATAGAGCAATATGCCCATGCCTTAACCGCCTCGGCCATATGTCCAAAAAAACGAGGCTTTTAAATTAAAATTTTGATTAACCTACTTTAATTTCATAGAAATTAAAGAAAAACTGAGAATACCGACCTCCTTTATTTCTTTTTCTTCCATTTTTCTTGATGCGGAATATTCTGCAATACTAACGATATTCTTCGAATTTAAAATTTGAATACGTTCGTCACGTGCCGAACGTTCAACCAATGAGGTTAAATCGTACATAACACAGACTCAGAAAATTATAATTTTTTTCACAATATAATTCAAAATATTTTTCGGAAAAACGTCTTTTAAACTATATTACATGTAATTTATTTGAACAAAAACTATTAAATGATTCCTTAAAAAATTAATTATAATTATGCCGTTCCTAAATTTTTAACTTGTTTAATTTGTAGGTTCCCCATCTCTCTTTCGACCTTTAACCACCAAAATTTAACTGTATCAATGTCTCTTATATACAAGTTATCATAACAAATTCCGTTTCTCAATCATTGAGGTATTCTGAGATATTACACGAAATAGACGCCAGCACGCATAAATATATGCAGAATTTTTTCCGTTTTCTTTTGTGTTTTCTCTAGGTCGGCAGCATAGTTATTTAATGGATTTAATTTATCCCGAATATGTCGGACCCCAGCTAAGGGTTTTCAAATTGAACACGCTTTGAATCAATGGAAGGGTTCTCTACGAATAGCAAGATAACGTAGGTGAACTCTGACGTAGATCGGACCCTTTATCGGTAATGAATATATATGTGAAAGTTTCTTAGATTAATATATTTGTTTATGCTCAATTTTTCAGTAATAAGAAATTGAACGATTCCTTGTTCCGAGATTAAAGCTAAAGCTGTAGCAAAATGGACGTAGTACGTCGTGGCAATACCTCACAGTATCTCGTAGGCTACTACTATCTGTAAATCAAATGTTAAAACAAAAAAAAATCTCTTAGTCAAAACATAATCTTTAATATCACAAAAGCAAAAAGCCGAACTTAATTAATAACTATAATTTGCATATACTGTACTTTTGATTTTGTTAAATAAAATATATTATTCCATTCTTTTTGAAATCCTTATGGATTTTGCTTACACACTTTCTATAGTAGAATATTACAAAGGATAAATAACAAACTATAGATGGAATTACAACTTGGAGAAAATTGTCCAATGTGATCCGAAAGTAACATACGAAACTTCAAAGATCAAAAACAAAGAAGAATAAAATTTCATCTTACACGCGTTAAATAATCAGTGTAATGCAACGAATGTACAGTACTGTACACACATACATATTTTAAATGTCAGAAGAAAATTCAGGCCATTAGTGTTAAAATAATATTCCGTTCAAGACTTCGAACTTTGCATTACGAAGAAAAACTGTTATAAGAAAAGACAAGTACCGTACAGAGACTTTTCCAAATAACCGCGACCATACATCATCTCGCAAATTGAACGACAAGGTTGAACGCTGATATATGATCACTCGAGCAAAACAAGCTGTCAGAAGTGGGGTTCGAACCCACGCCCTCATACGAGGACCAGATCTTAAGTCTGGCGCCTTAGACCACTCGGCCATTCTGACGAGACACAGTAATTCCTAATCGCCTGATTATCAAATCGAAAAGCAATCGTTATCAATCTTGTCTACGAGTTTCGCATTTTCGTTACACCTCTCTGCTTTCGGAAGAAATGCCATTCCAACTGCCGTCATCGACTGGACATTTCGCAACTAACTTTTCATCTTTCATCGCATATTAGTCGTCGATAGTAACGAATCGTTCGGTTTTTCATCGAACGTGCGTGCGTTTCATCTCGAGTTGAGAATTGCTAAGCCGACGGTTTATGAAATTCGTCTGCAATTTCGCTTCTTATAAAGATTTTTACAGAAGCGACGGGAATAAGCTTCTGTGTAACATTTATCCTGAACCATCATTCCCTCTACAATGTACTTAAAACACACAACACGTTTTTCTTCCGCAGGTGAAATCATCAGCCATTACAGATGTGCAGAAATAAAATTATAATTATTTCAACGACAATAATAATTTGCATTCGAATGACACGTAAAAAATAAGCAATCATCGACTGAGAATTTCAAAAGATTTTCAGAGTGACGAGTTGTCTGTCAATGTGAAAAATTTGTTTTATTCCAAGCAAAATACAGGCTTGAAAAAATCAAAGGAGAAATGTCACCAAAGTCTCAGTAATTAATTCCGGACAGGATTATGTTCCTTTCAGGCCCTCGGTGCAATTTTGTTACAAGTCACCTTTATGTAAAACTAATTTTATTTCTGCACACCTGTAATGGCTGATGATTTGCGAAACTGGTAGACAGGATTGATAACGATTGCTTTTCGATTTGATAATTGTGCGATTAGGAGATTGTTACATCTCGTCAGAATGGCCGAGTGGTCTAAGGCGCCAGACTTAAGATCTGGTCCTCGTGTGAGGGCGTGGGTTCGAACCCCACTTCTGACAGGTTGTTTTGCTCGAGTGAACATTTTATGGGATGTAACCTTGTCGTTCGATTTGCATCCGGGATGTTGTATGGTCGCGGTTTTTGGAAAATGTTCCGTACGTGCCACTTTTTTTTTTTTTTATTACATTTCTCTTTAGAGATGTGAAATTCAAATTCTTGAACGAAATAGTATTCTGAAATTTGCTTCTTTGCTTTATTCGAGATATTTTTATTCCTGGAACACAGAGGCAGAAAGGTAGACCTTTCCTATACGATAACGTAAAGTAAAGATAATGCCGAAATTTCACACAAGGAATTTACGTGGAAAGTTTTCCACGTAGTTCGTCTCTAGAGCAAAAAATAAATTCACGTTAAAGAAATACAAAAAATATCCGATGGATAATCTGATGATTTGAGTTGAGCGACTGCGGATTATACAATGAACCAACTAATTGTAATACGGTGAAGAAAACAGTGTGTTAGATGTATTTATCATAAACAGTGCTGCCTCATTTCTACTATATTTGATTCGCGTATGTCACACGTCATCTCACTTTTCTAAAAGGTGATAATTTGAAATTACAGATGAGTATGTGAATAAATTAAACTAAAAATTTACCCGCAGTTATAAATAGAGATCAATCGTGAACTGTTACATTGGTACATATTGTGAATAACAGTTTTGTACACAACGTTTTCTCTGTATATAGTGTATCAGTTTAATAAACAAATGCATTTGCATTTTTGTGTTTTATTTTATTACATATGGCCTGACATCATAATTGGAAAAACCATAGCTTATCCTCTGATGCATTTAAACAGCTATAGAAATTTAATCCAGATAAGGGCAAACTTTTCAGTACCTTGAGAAATAGTATTTGGGATGAAATAGTTGTGTATTTACGACAAAGGAAATTACATTTTTTATGACATTCACATTGACTCTACATATTATGGTAATTTATAAGATATTTTTCTTTATCAAAAATAACATTTGAATGAAGATTTATTGATGACACCTGTCCTTTGTTTATGTAGTCCTATATGTATGATTAAAATGTCAGTAACATGTTTTTCGTTTAGACTCCATGTTATCTCCATCCCTGTCAATATCTAATTATACTGTTTGAATTCTTGCCATCCTACATTTACTATTCTATATGTCACCCTCTAACTTATAACCCTCTAATTTCCTCTGTCATTATCTGCCTGTAAATATGACCCTAAATAGTTGAAATTTTCATTTTTTTAAAACTCATCTGGAAGTCTAATTCCCTCTTTCTCTTGTAACAACTCATATATGAATTTGAAGAATAAAAACTATTGACTTTTAATCCCCTCTCTAACCTGTTTCTAACTTTTTCTGGCTCAACCTTAATCACTCTCTCTCTCTCTCTCTCTCTTCGCACGCCATGATATTTTCTTTTCTGACGACACTAAGAATTTTTCTTTAGGTCTTCATTACTTACAACGCGACAATTTTGCTTTCGGAGGAATGCTACATTTATTTTAAAATTTTGTCATGCCTACGAGAGTCAGAGTCAAGGCTGATTTTTCCGATCGAGATTCTAAACATCGAAATCCGTTAGTTCTCGTCCACTTGTTACCTCAAGGGTTTGCAATATGAAAAATTGTAAAATTGAAAAATGCTTTCGGTGGGGACGTTTTGAACTGATCAAACGTGATTGCCGGTTTGTATTGAAAGTTCAGAGGACAGTAGAAATTTATAGGTCTACAATTTTTGAATTGCAAGTCCGTGAGGTCAGAGTTTGTCATATTTGCTTATGTATCTTTAAAACATTTTAATAAGCATTCAAATACTAAGTTATTGTGTCGTTTACAATTTCGGTAAACAATGCTTGCTGACAATATTATTCAATAATTAATTACCAATGTAATTTAAACAAAGTGAATTGATTAACGCTAATAATTTATCATAAAATGCATTTTTCAATAGTAAGATTAATATTAATTAATTTATTTTTCGTAATTTTTACAACTTTAACTTATCCGAATCCAAAATTAAAACACAATTACGAACTGATTACCATGGAAGTAAATTATAATGAAAAAGATGGATTAGAAGCAATACATCTGAGAGAAATGGTTTCGGTTCGATTTCGAGCTTACAAAAGAAAATTTCAATTATCGCTGTATAAGGACCGCTCGATCATTTCACCGAGTACTAAAATCGTTCTTTACGGCGAAAATACCAGTAAAATGAATATAAGAAACACGCCAAACTTTCATATTTACGAAGGAACTGTTAATGGAGAAGAACAATCTTCAGTTACTGGATATTTTCATAGGAATTTGTTTATCGGAAGAATAGATAATGCACTCGAAATATATCATCTTGAGTTAGCTTCTGTTTACCTAAAAGGGGATGAAAATAAGAATAAAGTAATGATTTTCAAACAAGAAAAAGATCACTTGCCTAAATGCAGTTTAAACAACGGAACAAGTGTTTGTAAAGAAACGTTACAAGATATAGTTTCTATTAAAACAGAGCATTTCGCTAACCGATTTAATTTTTCAAATATTATAAAGGAATATATATTGAAAGTAGAGTAAGTCCGTATTTTAAAATATAGTATTAAAGTATATTAAGAGATAAAAATAAAATATGATAATATTAAATATAACTATGGTAACTACTGTAGTCTGGAGATGATTGCTATATTCATCTAGGGCTTTCGGGTTGATAAGCAATTGCTTAATTTTTCATTGTAGAAACAAACTGATATGCGATGTTGAAGTATTAGCAGATCATACACTTGTAGAATTCATGAATGGTGATCGCGCAAGAATCGTAGCCGAAATGCTTTATCATATGAAATTGCTGGATAAAGTCTTCCGATACACAGATCTCGATAACGATTTAGAACCAGAAGGAATTGGATTTAGCGTGGAAAAAATTACCATAATAGAAAATAAATATCATCCACATTATCCTCTCAATTTTGAATCTCACGATACAGACAATTTCGCAGACAAACTGCAACGGTTAGTTCAACAGAAAAGGTGCTTGTTAATCGCTTTCTGTCATAGAGATTTTGAAGGATCTAGGGGACCTGCAAACAGAGGTAAATGTATTCGAATTTATTTAATTATATAATTAATTATACATGCAAAATAAAGAATGTTAACACTTATATGAGATTATAATTTCTAATAAAACAGAACAGGTAATGTATAGTAACATAATTAAAATTTTTTTTCACAACTACTTGTTTGTTACCATTATCAACAATAGTATTGAATCTACAGCAGAGACTAGCATCGGCTTGGCCAAGACCACAATAGGGAAGCCGTTCGGTGGGAAACGAAGATCCATATACGCGTGAAAGACAGCCCATGAAAAATTCTTGAGATTCTCCGTTAGGATTCGATTCCGAAATCCACTGAGCAGTGGACAGACTCCTTAACCGCATCAGCCGTTCCACCGGCCATATTTTTATAACAGATTTCCGATCTCCCAGTATCAGAGGCCTATCAGTGGCCGAATAAGTAATACCACTAAGCACTGATAGTTGGTCAAAAGTTCGCGCTTGACCAACGGGCTGGCCATGTGAAATTTTCGAGATTTATTAACTTGCCTAACATGTCCTTCGCCAGAGCTTCCTCGTGTTGCGTTGTCGTATCACAATACACATTTTCTAGTTTTAAATATTTTAATTCTATTTAATTTCCATTTTTACATAGAAAATTATAATAAAGAAATATTTTTCATTTTCAACTTGCTTTATTTGATTATTTTATTTTATTTTATATTCTCATTATGGCTTATCTATCGCCTATGATGAGCGAACTTACTTGTTAGTTCAAAAACCATTTAAACCAAGGTAGACAACAAAAATTACAAATGACACGTTAAACTATAAAATAAAATTACAATTTAAAGTTATAAATAATTGCATTTGTAATTATAAGTTGGAACCTATCCACAAAAACAAAATAGAAAACTCGAACACCATAACTATAAATATATAGTACAAATAATCCACTAGCTTAGAACAGGAGACAGAATTATTGTTTATATACGGCAACGCAATTCGCTGAGGGAATGCCTCTCTGAAGGACTTTCTACGGGAAACTGGTTCCTATTTGTGTTACAATGAAGAAGACCTAGAAAACTCCACTTGGAAAACTCCAGCCGTTAGCGAGGCTCAAAACTACTACCAATTACCAGTGTTCAGTGGTTTTATCCACTCGTTCACTAGTGATTTTCTAGTATCAGCGAATAAATATGTCAGATGCTAGCTTCACCTAATCAGATATAAAAATGTTTATTTGCCTTTCAAATAATTCTTTAGTCAAAATTTCACAACCAAATATTCACTGCCGCATATCGACTACAACTACATAATCAATCAACAAATGAAAATCATTAAATGAATACCCTCTTTACTAAATCGACAAAATTCTTTTTTATAGTTCGGTAGGTAAGAAATTACATTGCATCTGATTTGTATAAAAATACGTATACAATTAAAAGAAATATCAAAATCATTTGTTGATATGATATTTACATTGAACTCTCTGTACTAAATACAATAATTAATATTCATAATTTTATTATTTAAACAATATCAATTATTATCAAAATAATTTAAGCGAGCAGATATTATTAGAATCTAACAGATGTTTAAAATTGATACCATTAACCATACAAATATGCAAATCCAATGAAGACGGGTGTTCCTCAGCATATTACATTAAACATATTTTAATAATGTATTGCCTTGTAAAATTATAGTTAAAATGAAATTCATGAAATAATTGTATTCAGTGCAAGCAATGAAATTTTCACTATTGCACATTCGTTTTCCATTAAGTAACCAAGAGTACAACGTTGAAATTAGCGATTTTTGACAATGTAGAAGAGAAAAATCCAATACCGGAAGTACATTTCCACAAACTATTTCTGATATTCCGATAACTTGCAACCTCGACTAAAACCCGCAATGTTAGATTTCCTTAGATTTAATGTCGATAAATTATTATTTAGATAATCTTCCAGACTGTTACAAACCGCTAGGCATATCCGCTATTAGTACTATATTATCGCTTAGGCCAAAATTTTAATCTGCGCACCATGTTGCTCCTTTACATCAATACAAAACTCGCGTTGACATATTTCATTACCTACAAACAGCGATTTGGAAGTAACCAAGACTTCTCATTAAAGGAGTCGTTTACTAAAAGATATCTCAATAATTTAAAATGTCACCTGGTATATAACACGTTTCAGGATGACTGAATGGTTTTGGATGTGATGGACTCCAGCATCCGCCTTATAGCCCGGAACTCACTTTGAGCGATTACCATTTCTTAGCTCCTCTAAAGAAACATCTTGATGAATTCCGGTTTCATACTGATGAAGAGGTACAGCAGGAAGTATGGGCATGACTCCACAAATTTATGAGACAAGAAGCTTTAAATTTGTGCAACGATGAAACATATGATTCACCACTGCATTTTTTACTTTAATTTATCATTGGCCATTGTTTCGGAAGTGCAGACGACAAGAATATAGTAGTCCTGCAACTGCAAATTCAGGAAATTTTATAAAATATCTCGAAACTTTGAATTGTACCAATATAAATGATTGATTGTCGTCACCGGCAGAGATTATGTTAAGAAATAGCGTACTAAATGTCTTTACAAGTGCGTATCTTTAAATTCTGACAGTAAATGTTTTTCGGAAATTACGGGTCTTTTGTATTTTTATTTTCCATTTGTTTCTCGTACAACTGTATACAGTTTAGTAGGTTACATCAAATTTGCATGGACACATAAAAAGTATTTTAAACATCATCATTAACTTTGGCCCAACGCCCGTTGCCTTCTGTTGATTTTTTGTTTCTTTCCATAATAAAGTAAATTATGAGTAAATTGAAACATTAAATTAGCCTTTCCCTTTGAGCTAATTTATTGAAAATTTACAAAACATCTTTTATCATTTAGATTCAATTTGCGAAGGATGGAATAATACAGGAAATATTGGCTACAATGTAGCATTCGTTACAACCAATAAACATGACAAACTGATTCCAAGAGATACTATTACTTTAAATTTAATTCATCATATTGGCCACTGTTTCGGAAGTCCAAACGACGATAAATTAAATAAGGAATGCAGTCCCGGAAACGCAAATTTAGGAAATTTCATAATGTATCCCGAAACTTTGGACGGTACCAATGTAAATAATTGGTTGTTTTCACCATGCAGTAAGAAATTTATTAAAAATACTGTTGAAGAACGACGAGGTAATTGTTTTCTAAATGATAGAAATTTCAACATAAAATTATATACTTTTTGACACAATATCATATTTTAAACAGAATGTTTGACAAGAAGATTAAATGCTAAATGTGGTAACGCAATAACCGAGATCGGAGAGGAATGTGACTGTGGATCACGAGAATCTTGCAGTTTACTCGATCCTTGCTGTAATCCTCCGGGTACAAATTACGAATGTAATCTTAAAGAAGAAATGAGCTGTAGTTTTCGAGAAGGAAAATGTTGTAAGGAAGATTGCACACTCGTTCCTAAAGTGGAGCGTCGAATATGCTTCGTTAACACTCCGTGTCGGAAAGAATATGCATTATGCGACGGAATTTCATCTTATTGTCCTGAGATTCCTTTATCTGATGGCACTTCCTGTGGAGATCCATCGTATGGTACTTCCTGTCATTTTGGCCATTGCACCAGTAATGTTTGCGAAGATAACTCTATGCAACATTGCATTTGTCCGTATGATAAAGAATGCCATGTCTGCTGTATGGGCATGTATAACAGATGTCAATCTTCCGAAGAACTCAATCTTTTCCGATTAAATAAGCAAATATATACAAAGATTCCTGGAACATTATGTCTTAACAACACAGGAATGTGTTTGAGGTAATTGTATAAATATAATTCACTAAAACATAAGGGAAAAAGTTTAATTAAAATCTCTTAAATAATTTTTATAGGAGTGGAATCTGTTCTATATTTGTAAAACCGAAAAACAATTGGAGCAGAATTTTATGGATGTTTATGCATAGTTTTGTTTTTCTATGTATTTTAGTAGGACTATTACTCTGCTATTATGTAATAAGATATTTGTTCTTCTCTAAGAAGAGAAAGAGATTTATAGAAAAAAATAAGCCTTCTATTCTAATAGAAAATGATGTAACGAAAAATTAAATGTAGATAATTTATTATAAAGTAAAAATTTTATTTTGATTTCGGTTCTACAACATAATTTTTCAATATATTAACGCATATCTAATATTAATTATAATATTTTTCTTGTATTTTATTCACAACTGGTATTCTGTTTATTAATGAGAGAGAGAGAGAGAGAGAGAGAATGATTAAGGTTGAGCCAGAAAAAGTTAGAAACAGGTTAGAGAGGGGATTAAAAGTCAATAGTTTTTATTCTTCAAATTCATATATGAGTTGTTACAAGAGAAAGAGGGAATTAGACTTCCAGATGAGTTTTAAAAAAATGAAAATTTCAACTATTTAGGGTCATATTTACAGGCAGATAATGACAGAGGAAATTAGAGGGTTATAAGTTAGAGGGTGACATATAGAATAGCAAGAATTCAAACAGTATAATTAGATATTGACAGGGATGGAGATAACATGAAGTCTAAACGAAAAACATGTTACTGACATTTTAATCATACATATAGGACTACATAAACAAAGGACAGGTGTCATCAATAAATCTTCATTCGAATTTTATTTTTGATAAAGAAAAATATCTTATAAATTACCATAATATGTAGAGTCAATGTGAATGTCATAAAAAATGTAATTTCCTTTGTCGTAAATACACAACTATTTCATCCCAAATACTATTTCTCAAGGTACTGAAAAGTTTGCCCTTATCTGGATTAAATTTCTATAGCTGTTTAAATGCATCAGAGGATAAGCTATGGTTTTTCCAATTATGATGTCAGGCCATATGTAATAAAATAAAACACAAAAATGCAAATGCATTTGTTTATTAAACTGATACACTATATACAGAGAAAACGTTGTGTACAAAACTGTTATTCACAATATGTACCAATGTAACAGTTCACGATTGATCTCTATTTATAACTGCGGGTAAATTTTTAGTTTAATTTATTCACATACTCATCTGTAATTTCGAATTATCACCTTTTAGAAAAGTGAGATGACGTGTGACACACGCGAATCAAATATAGTAGAAATGAGGCAGCACTGTTTATGATAAATACATCTAACACACTGTTTTCTTCA